>NW_027187347.1:5258541-5333035 GCF_028583685.1 Petaurus breviceps papuanus
TAAACATTTTCTTAAATTCTTAGTCAATGGAAATTAATTTTCTTTTTTATATCACCCCTTTCCATGTTGAGGAGAAGCACCAGCGAGAGTTTTGATATATATACTCTTTCTTTGAAACTAAGAATACCAATACATGGAACAATTCTGTCCTGATTTATTTGATTAATAACATGAGAAATGGCAGCTATTCAAGGATTATTTATTTAAATAATAACAGGACATTAGAGATCCATCCTGCCCCTCATTTTAAAGATGCAAAAATAAACCTGGAGACATTAAATGAATTGTCTGAGATCATAAAGGTAGCAAGTGAAAAAATGGAAGTTGAATCCAAGTGCTTGGATTGCAACTCCAGTGTTCTTTGTACCACTTTGTCCAATCAAGATAATGCAAACTATGTTTGGATAGCCTGTATTCTCTCACTATGGTTTTTGTTCATGAGATAAGGAGAGGAACCTGAAGTCAAGGAAGAGATCTGAAACATGAATTTTAAATCAGTGACAGTATAGTTCCTTTAGGAAGAAATTGTCTGCTTAAATAGTGGCTGATAATTTAAAGTTTACAGAGCCTTCCCAATAACAGTCCATAACAGAGTAGGTATTTTATTACCATTTTACAGATAAGGTTGGCTCTTGCCAACTCACTTAACTAGCAAGTATCTGAGACAAGAGTAAAACCAAGTTCAAGTCCACTATTTTATACACTAAGCCATCCTGTCTGTCTTTTTTTCAAATATTTTTCCAGTTACTTATAAAAATAACATTTGCTTTTTAAAAAAAAAATTTGAGTTCCAAATTCTATTCTTCCATCCTTCCCCTCACCCATCATCAATAGGGCAAACAACTTGTTATAGATTAAACATGTCCAGTCATGCAAAGCATACTTCCATATTAGTCATGCTATGAAAGAAATCTTAGACCTAAAAGTGAAACCAAACAAAATAAAGATTTTTTTAAAAGTATACTTCAATCTGCATTCAGACTCCATCAGTTCTTTCTCTAGAGGTGGATAATATTTTCAATCATGAGTCCTTTGGAATTATCTTAGATCACTGTGTTGCTGAACATGGCTAAGTCATTCATAGTCAATAATCATAAAATATTGCTATTACTGTGAATAATGTTCTTCTGGTTCTGCTCACTTCACTTTGCATCAGTTTGTATAAGACTTTTTCCAGGTTTTTCTGAATGCATCGTACTCATCATTTCTTATGCCATGATAGTATTCCACCACAATCATATAACACAATATGTTTAGCCATTCTCCAATTGATAGGCACTCCCCCCAACTTGCAATTCCCTGCCACCACAAAAAGATATGCTGGCTTTCTTTTGTCATTCTTATATTCCCAGCATTAAAATATATTATGGGTTCTGGAGTCAAGGTACAAAAAAAGTAAAGGAAATACTTTAAGGATCTGCCATTTCAATGGTGGGAAGATTCTCTCCCCCATACAAATTACAGTTCTACTATAGCTTGGTAGGGTCACTCCTTCAAAAGGTTGTTGGAAAAGTATTCTAGCAATTATAAAGTATTATATAAATAGGAAAAATAGTATTTTTTTGTAATCAGAATTTTTCTAGGAGATATCTCCATCTGAAAAATTACTGAAGAATATCAAGAACATAGGATCATAAATTCCAAGATTTCAATGTGGAAAGGAACCTAGTTCAACTCTTTGATTTTCTATATAAGTAGAATGAGTCCTATAGTGGTAAAAATGGGTAATTGAGGTAACAGAAGTAGCTTGTGGCAGACATGTGACCCAAGATTTAATGCCTTTTGCACTGCACTATTGCCTTCCAATCAAACACCTAAGTGTTGCAGGGATGAAGATGATAAAATAATCATTATTAACATTTTACTGAAGATATTTTTCTCAATAGAGTTAGGTCTTTAAGGTTCTATTGGGATATTGATTTTTAGAGCAGAGATGGAATGACTTTTTAGATTGGGAACATATGAACAAAGGTAAAAAAGGTAGAAATGAGTGAAATATGTCCAAGCTATGGACTGGCTACATCATAGTAACAATACAATAATGAACCATGATTCCAGAGGACTGATGAGAAAGAATGTTGTCCACCTCCTGATAGAGAATTGATAAACTAACTATGAAGAACAAATATACCAGCTTTGGACATATCCAACATCAGAAGTTGTTTTGCTTGACTAAGGACAACCATGTGACAACTGTGTCACAAAGCTTTTGTGTTTTCCCTCTTTTTTCTTTCAGGGGGAAGAACAAAAAATAATGCTCATTTAAAAATATATTGTAATTTGAGAATACACCAAAGGACAAAACACATTTTTGCAATAATTAATACTCCTTATTCCTCTAGAATTAACTGAAAAAAGTAGAAAATAAAGCATGAATAAGAAAAATAAATGAATAAATGAAAAAAGAAAATGTGTAAAGCAAATGAAAGTTATCATTAAGCAGCTAGGTGGCACAGTGTATAGAATTCTGTGCCTGGAGTCAGAAAGACTCATCTTCATGAGCTCAAATCTGGTCTGAGATACTTATTAGCTTTGTGACCCTGGGCAAGTCACTTAACCCCATTTGCTTCAGCTTCCTCAGCTATAGAATGAGCTAGAGAAGGATATATCAAATCACTACATTATCCTTGCTGAGAAAATCCCAGATGGAGTCACAAAGAGTAGAACATGACTGAAATGACTGAATAATAAATTAATTAATTCCCTCTCAAGGTCCTACACCTTAAAGACACAAATACAAATATAAGTAAACACTGTGCTATCTTGCCACAAAGATATTATATTATAATAGGTGAAACTCACATAGCAAAAGTTGGAAAAAGGAAATAGGCGTCACTTAGTACAGGAAAGCATGACTTGGGGATGACTGGGAAATAGTTTTGTGAAAATAGGAAAATAGATAAGATGAAATGAAATTTCACCAATCAGAGCCCAGGGCACCTGGGGAAGGAGGTTAAGCACCAGTGCAGTTAGACTGAGGCATATGAAAGTCTTTAACATTTGAAAATTGTTAAGCTTGAAGACATCTGAGTATCATTTTTAAAGAAAAGGTGACCAGTAATCAGAGGAGCTTTCCCACATGCCAGGTGCAAAATTTTACTACTTTAGAAAGATTAGGTAAATGGAAAAAACATTTATAATTTTAAAGTCGGTTCTATTCTAGACAAAAACAACTTTTTCAATGAATAAATGAGTTCTCTCAGAAGTTCTTCCAGTAGACGTATCAAGTTATCAATACAGCATTCCATAATCAGACTTAAAACTCATATCCCCATTGTACATTATAGACAGGAAAAATGATGGAGAAGAGTAAAGAAATCCCAAATAATTAACCTTAGAAACTATTGATGTTTGTAAAAGGCTTGGGGCAGAAGGGGAATTGGTGTTGGGAAAGCATTTCTTTGGGGATCAAGGGAATTGGCTAGGAGTTCTGGTACATTAATTCTACTTTAAAACACTCATCTTTGTAAATAATTAAAAATTAGTTGGGAGACAGTGTGTGTTGATGGAAGTTCCAGGAAGAGAAGTATTTCAAAAGAAAGGTCTCTACAGAATAGTCTGAGCCATAAGGAGCAGTTTAATAGTCCTGATATTGCTGTTCGTTGAAGATCAGTCTTCTAAATTTTCTTGCTGCTGTCTTTTGATCAATGGGACAGGTGTCAAGTTGACTAGGGTGATGTTCAAATGGAGTCTGGATTGAGATGAGAAGATAAAGGGAAGCTGAACTCAGGAATGTGTACAAGATGCACTTAAAGAAAGGGAGGAAGAAAAGAGATAAAATAGCAACAACAAAAGCCAATATGTAATCCAAGGAACTGTAGTATAATAAAAAAAAAAAACATAGAATAGATAAACCAAGATGTTAGTTATGCATGTTTGTCTGGACTCAACAATTTCCCAAAGTACCACATAAAAAACTTTGAATTTTAATAGTTCTATCTTCAATTGCATTAAATATGTAGTAAAATGATGTTTTACTCATTTCTTTCTCCTAAACTTTGTTCATGCTCTATACCCATGTGAAATGCCTTCCCGTCTCCTCTCTAAAAATCCACATTCCACCGTATCAGTAATACCAAAATACATTGATTTTTCACCTCCCTTAAAGAAATCTTCCTTCTTTAGTACAAAATCAAGCATGAACATATAAATATTAGATTTATGTAAAGGAAAATGCATGACACAAATTAAAAATCACTATTTTTTGGCACAGGAAAGAATAAGTTATGTGTCTGCTTCTCATTCTTCTAAAATTCTTTGATGATCAATGAAATAGTGGGGAGGCAGCTCACATTTATAAATCTCTGGTGGATCATAAGCTATTCCATGTTCTACAAGCTGCAAAGGCTTTGCATATTGTCTTTATGAGGTACTATGTGTTTATTATCCAAGGACCATATTAGCTAAACTCTAAGATATTAATCTAAATCTAACTTTCGCCAGGCTACCTGCAATATTGGTGGTGGGAGCCTATAATTTTGTAAGAAGATGTTATTTGGACTAGTTCCTGTCTGTTACTACCTTGCTCTCCTCAGATACCACAGTTAGTTTTTGCTTGGCTACAGAAACACTCTGTTGTTGTTCAGTTGTGTCTGATATTCCCTGACCCCGTTTAGGGATTTCTTGGCAAAGATAATGGAATGCTTTGCCATTTCCTTCTACAGCTCATTTTATAGATGAGGGAACTTAAGCACACAGAGTTAAGTGACTTGCCCACACAGCTAGTAAGTGTCTGAGGCCAGATTTGAACTCATGAAGATTTCTTCCTGATTCCACTCCCGGTGATCTCTCCACTGAACTATCTACCTGCCACATAGACTCCCTAATTAATCATATTTTGGCTCATATAATCCTCATAAGCATATTTGACAATTTGAAATCTCTTAGGGCAACCATTTTCATTCTAAATGTTCTATGCTTTATTACTTGTCCAGAGGACATCTCTTTTGCTCTCCTCATTTTGTCTTCTCTTCATGATAAACAAGAGAACTGCCTCTTGCTGCTGTTGAATATTTCATTTAGTCTTAAGCAAATTTCTCATTGATACTTCAAATCAATACCATGGAAAGCAACAGGGTTCAATGGGACAGTGCTTTTAGGAGGGGAATATTATGAGTAGAAATTAGCGTTTAAAGGCACAGGGACAGGAAGACATGAAGATGATCAGTTCCATTTAGCTTTAAAAATAATTTGGAGAAATAAAAAAACGGACTTAAAGTCTATGAAAACAAAACAGGTGGGATGAAAGGTCACATAAAATCTATGTAGACTTCCAGAATGCAAGATATGTAGGGAAGTTTCACAAGATTAATGTCAAAAAATATTAATGTCAAAAATGTTTTTAACACCTTGAGTTCTTTATATGCTCTCATTTATTTTTAAATTAGTAGTAGCATAAAAATAAAAAGAACAGGCTTTCTCTCTCTCACACCAACTTGCTCTCAAGCTTGGATGAAGTCAGTGTAACGGAAACAGAATTTTTATTTTTCTGTTCACCCTTGGTCTTTATTTAAATTGAATATAGTATCATACTGGGGATGTGGGGGGAAATAGATTGTACGGAATGCATTGTATAGTTTAAATTCTTAACTTAATAGCCTAAATATAGATATGGAATGTAGTTGTATAGTCGGTTCTGCTGATGATTCTCCACTTAGGTACTTGAGAGAAGAATTTACTCACTGATTCTGAAACTAAAGCTTGAATTGTTACATTTCCTCTGATAATCAAGCTATTTATTTTATAGGAGTCCATGATGGGTCTTTATCAATGTTCACATTATCTGGTCTGAGTATTGCTAATCCTTGGGTGCTATGTTCAATTCTGCGGCATTTATTGGCAACTCTAATAAGTTTTTCATGAGGGACCTTCATTTTAAAAGCAGTATTGAATAACATAAAGACACAGAGAGAAATCCCTGCAAGATACATCAAGCTCATAGCATAGGTGTGCTTGAGCTGTTGAGAGCCAATTGATAAGTTTTCACTGTGAGCATTTATACATTGTAAACCAGCAAATACCATATGTTAGAGCTTGATTTATTATTTTGATGATTGTCTAGACTTAAGAAAGTGATGGAGAAAATGTTAGCGATGCATATTAAATTTAAAAAGTGTGTCCTGAAATTTTAGATATCTGGTTATTAAATATTTATCAGTATAACCTTATCTCCTTCCCACACTTAACTCTCTTCCCTCCTGGCCAGGGAATGAAATTAGAATTTTATTTTGACATAGTCTTAAAGAATGGGCAAAGGGTTTACCAAAGAAATACTCCATGACAGAACATGAATCAAAGGGGCAATGAACTAGACTTTGTTCATCTCATCAAATATACCCCTCAGCTGTTTCAGCCCATCCTGTTCTGTTACACTGCCTGGTACACATCCACTCTCAACTTTCTCACACTGGTATACTTAACACCTTATCTCTGCTCCCATTCTAATTTTTTTTGCTACTATTCTTCACCTTCAGCAGCAGTGGGAAAACATGCTCATTCTAAGATCTCTAATGAGCTGGAAGAAAAAAAAAACATGGTGCTGAATTGACCATATACCGTTTACATTTTATTGAGTGACTTCTCAGTTTTTTTTTCCTTCTTCCACCTGGCTTCTCAAAGAAGCTCCTCCAAGATTAAATACCTCTGAAACATGGGCAATGCCAAACAAATACCTCCCTTCCTCACCTCAACTACCCTTTCTACAAGCTACTAGGTCTCCTTATCAATGTCTCTGTGAGAGCGTAATCTAAGCCAGGCTGGTTTATATGTATGAAATAAATTCAAAGGAAAGGGAGATAGCTGAGTCCTATAAGAGGGGAGCACTAAGCTTCATTGTAGGAGGCATCTCCTGTGCTGTTTTTTTTAATTATTTATTTACTTTGTTAGTTTACAATATTCAGTTCCAAAAGCTTTTGACTTCCAAATTTTCTCCCTCTCTCTCCCTTTACCCCTTCCCAAGATGGCATGCAATCTGATATAGGCTCTATGTACACATTCATGTTAAACATATTTTCACATTAGTCATGTTGCAAAGAAGAATTACAACCAATGGAATGAACAATGAGAAAGAAGAAACAAAACAAAAGAGACAGCAAATAGTATGCTTCGATCTGCATTTAGACTATGTAATTCTTTCTCTGGATGTTGATAGCATTTTCCATCTTGAGTGTTTTGGAATTGCCTTAGAACCTTGCATTGCTGAGAAGATCAAAGTCTATAAAAGTTAGTCATCATGCAGTGTGGCTGCTACTGTTTATAGTGTTGACCTGGTTCTGCTCCCCTCACTTAGCATCAGTTAATATACATTTTTCCAGGTTTTTCGAAAATCTACCTGCTCATCATTTCTTATAGCACAATAATATTCCATTGCATTCATATACCATAACTTGTTCACTCATTCCCAACTGATGGCCATCCCTTCAGTTTCCACTTCTTTGCCACCCCCCAAAAAAGTTGCTATAAATATTTTTGTATATGTGATTTTTTTCCCATTTAGATGATTTCTTTAGGATACAGCCATAGAAAGTGGTGTTGCAGGGCCAAACGGTATGCACATTTTTATAGCCCTTTTGATATTGTTTCAAATTGCTCTCCAAAATGTTTGGATCAGTTCACAACTCCACCAATGATGCATTAGTGTTCCAATTTCCCCACATCTTCTTCAGCATTTATAATTTTCCTGTTTTGTCATATTATCCAGTCTGACAGGTGTGATGTAGTACCTAAAAATTATTTTGATTTGCATTGCTCTAATCAATAGTGATTTAGAGATTTTTTTCATATAACTATAGATAATTTTAATTTCTTCCCCTTAAAATCCTGAGCTAAGTCTTGAAGTGAATTTAGGATTCCAAGTAGAAGAGGGGAGGCAGAATAGCATTCCAGACATGACAGACAACTTATATAAAAGCAAGATGATGGAGTATCATGCAATAAGAAAATGAAATAGGCCTGCTGTAGCAGCAAGCACCCCAAGTGTCCTCAGGGTTTGCTGCCAATGCAGGTTCTTGGATCTGCTTTGATAAAGGAAAGCAACTCAAAATGGGTTAACAAGCTTACTTTAATCAGTCAAACATGTATTGTTTACCTAGTTCAGGGGAAAAAGGTCAGCACCCTGAACTTCAAAGTATACAGGCAGAATTATCAAGACAGAAACAGATCCAGTAGACAGCTTTCCAAACTGTCCAACCATTACATCCATACCAAATCATCATCTGGGTTTCAACATCTGGGTTTTTCAAAGCTGGGGAGCTCTGGACAATAGCTTCCCAGAATCCATATCAAATCACAGAACACTTCTCAAAGTGAGCCCCAAAACAAAGCTACACATCAGGGCTTATATAGCCTTCTCCTGGCTCAGAGAATGTAACAACCTTATTGACTCACTGGCCAATCAAGAAGTATCTACTGAAAAACCAGCCACCCACCCCAGGCTCCAGGTGCACTTTAGCCTAGGGGCAGGGAAGATCTTCAAATTTACATTCCCAGTACACCTGCTTGGCCAGAATATAGAATACATAAGGGGTATTAAAATGGTCAGTCTTGAAGGGTAAAGTCACATAGGGAAAGTTTTAAATGACAAAGGAGTCTGTATTTTGTACAATAAAGTCAAGGCAGCCCCTTGAACAGGGTAATGATGCCATCATCTATGATTCAAGAATATCATTTTGGCTATCTGTGGAGTATTCATTAGAGAGAGGCAAAGACTGGTAGCAGGAAGACTAATTAGGAGACTGTGGCAATATAGTACATGCAAGAGCCCACCATGACCTGAACTAAGGAGATGACCTTGCAAATGGAAAGAAAGGGACAGAAAAAAGAAAAGTTTGTGAAGAAAGAATTGACAATACTATGAACTGATTGAATATGGATGTTGAGATCCTAGAAAATCAAGGATGGCACTAAAATTTTAAACTTGGGTGAATGGAAGAATGGTGGTGACAGCCATAGCAACAGAGAAGTTAGGAAGAGAGTTTGGGTCTATTCTGCACATTTTGAGTTGGAGATGCCTGTGGGTTATCCATGTAGAGATGCTCAGGAGGCAATTGACTATTTACTTTTAGAGATCAGAAAGTAGGGTATCGAGAAATTAGAAGTAGGCATAGATTTGAGAGTTATCTGCATGGAAATAATAACTGAATCTCAGTATAGTCCATCATATACTCAGTTCCCAAAATTATTTTCCTTAAGTGTAGTCATGGCCATGCCATTATGTCATTTCCTCCCCTTCCCACATACAAAGAAAAATCCATTTTTTTCCTGTATTATCTCCAGGATCTAATAAAAAAAATCCTCTTAATGGCATGTAAAGTCTTTGACAACCTGAATCCCTTCCTAAATTCAATCTTCTTACTCTTTATTCTCTCTCATGTGCTCTCTGATTTAACAACATTGTCCCTGAATTTTAATTTTTTTTTTCAATTTCATCTTAGAAAGTTTCCTGGGGTACTGGGAAGTTAAGTGCTTTCCTTAGGATCACACAGCCACTCAGTTCTGACCCTCTGGGCTGACTCTCTATCTGCTCTCCATATAGGTCTTCTTGAATATGATATATAAAGTAACATCATCAAATTGAGATATGCCATGTTTACAATACAGTGAAATGTTTGTTATATGGATATCTTCTGTGTCAACACAACAAAAATAGAAAACTATCACTAAAAATTGAGTAAATTAGATTGGAGGTCTTACCTCATTACATCTTCACTGGGAGAATGCAAGCAGTGTTTCCTTATTGACTTTGAATTCCCATTGCATAGCATCATGCCTGTATATGCAATAAATGGTTTTTGATTGATTGATACAAGGTCATCAGTCAGTGTGACTTCAGAGCAACAAGTTAATCAAGAAAATCAGAGTACTGAGTTTATTTAAAAGTTTCTAAGCAATTCCTATCTTCATAAGAACAATAACAACAAGAACTTGCATTTATACAACACATTAAAGTTGTCTGAGAGCTTTTCAGATTGTTAAGGAATCTCATCTGCTTCACATGGTAAATTCTTTAACCCAAGTTTGCCATGTAGATTGTTCAGTGGTTCATGCTATCAAAAAGTAGTTTATGATGTGTGTTAAATAACAGCAAATGAGAACTCTGACTAGCTGGTTATTTGTTTTGTAATATTTCTGTATGGATTTACAGAGCACTTTCAGTAGATTTCCATGTCTGCTTTAAAAGTGACTTTGACTTAAATGTATAGTAATGTTAACATTTTGGGAGATTAAACATTATTTTTCTTCAAACTGATTTCCTGGTCTTTAAATAATTTAATATTTATTATACTGGTATAATCAAAATATTTCTTTGATTTGGGAACAGTTTGAGCAGATCATATGTAAGATCTGGAGTCAGAAAGAACTGGATTGAAATATGATCTCGGATATTTACTAGCTATGTGACAAGTCATTTAATTGAACAAGTAACTTAATGTCTGTCTCAGTTTCTTCATCCATAGGATGACAATGATTACAGCATCTATATCTCTGGGTTGTTATGAAAATCAAATGAGATAAAATTTGTAAAAATCATTGTAAATTTAAAAGTGTTACATAAATGCTATCATTAATTTATCATCAAACTCATTAATAATTTTACTTTATGTAGTTGTTTTATTTACCTTGATTGTGGATGATATATTCTATACTGTAAGCTCAACAGAATGTAATATACTATATATACACTTAAAGACTATTTACTAGTAAATAAGCAAACTAGTGTGGTGGACCCACTCACTAAATTTATATTTCTATATATGCAATCAAATTTTATTAATTGACTCTTGCAAACAATACTTTTCTCTAAGGATAAACCACAAAATAGTTGTCTTAGAAATTCTAATAAGCTTATGTCATACCAGACTCATGACAAGTTTCCCTTTCTATGTAGAGTTTGTGTGTTCCATTCTGTGCTGGTTATCTGTCATCTCCATCAATTATTCAGCATTGCACTCATGGAAGATCAATTTGCTTGAGTTTCAAGTGTGAAAATATAGGAACCAGCCCCATGCATGCCATAAGCAAAAGGCTTATGACATTGGCTTCAGTTACCTCTTTTATACTTTTGGCTATGAATATTCCAAAATGTTAAACATATACCTTTATTGGGCTATTTGTTGATTTTTATTTCTTTTTATTTTTAATAATATTTTATTTTCTCCCACTACATATATAAATAATTTTTAACATTTAATTTTTAAAATTTTGAGTTCCAAATTCTCTAACTCTCTCTTTCTCCTACACTTCTTGAGACAGTAAGCAATTTGATATAGGTTATTTATGTGCAACCATGCAAAACATATTTCTACATTAACCATGTAAAAAACAGATAAAAACATGAAAAAAATAAAGTGAGAAATGGTATGGTTTCATCTGCATTCAGACTCCATCAGTTCCTTTTCTAGAGGTGGATAGCATTTTTCATCATTTCATATACTTTGATGGGTAGTTTATTTCATAAATTACTGATAAAGAGTATATTATTTCATTGGTGGTCAGTCTTATCAGAAGGTCTGAATAGGTCTATCAGTTGTTTGCTATATCATATCAAAAAAGTTCATTTTATTGAAAAATTTCATACTAAAACAACTCAGTCATAAAATGGAGGATTAAAACAAAATGGAATCAACTTTGCTAAGTTGACCAATTATTCCTACTATTTGTTTAAAGTACTAAAATATTATCATGACAAAGAAACATTCCTAGTAAATATATGTGTGTTGTAGATGCATTCATAAATACATTTATCATTCATCAAATCTTCAGTGAGCACTTATCATGTACAAAGGACTATGCTTAATGTCATAAGGAGGTAATACAAAAATAAATGAGACATGACCCCTACCCTCAAGGAGATTATAGATTAGTAAGGGCGAGAAGACATGATCACAAAAAACCTATAGCATTGATATAATATGCTTGTAAAATGACATACATATAGATTACCCATGAGTATGTCCCAAAATTAAGGTGGCTAGGTAGCACAGTCAAAAGAGTGCCAGGCCTGCAGGCAAGATGACATGAGTTCAAATTCACACTACTGAATGTGAGCCATAAGCAAGTCACTTAACCTTATTTCCTGTAGTTTCCTCATCTGTAAAAAGAGCTGGAGAAGGATATGTCAAACCACTCCAATATTTGCCAGGAAAACCCCCAAAGTGGTCACAAAGTGTTGGGCACAACTGAAAAATGACTAAACAACAAAAAAGTTCAAAAATTAAAGTTATACAGAGTGAGTAAAATATCCCTGTATATCTATCTACCACTCTAGGCATTGGAGTTGTTATATGATTGGCATTGGAAACTCCTTAGGTGAAGAATTTCCTCCATAATACAGGTTGGCACCTTTTCTAATAATTAGAGCCATAGGCAGCTAGTTGCCTAAGAAAACTAAGAAATAAAAGTTCCATTAGCCAGTATGTGTCAGAAGCAGACTCAAACACAGGTCTTCCTAATTTTAAGGACAGCTCTCAACCCACATACCAATAATATTTTTCATTTACCTATTATGTATGACAAATATTCTAGTTCCAAGACCTAAACATAAGCACCTTTATTATAATAAACTTTAGAAAAGCACTAGAGCTAAAAAAGGACCTTAAAGATTATTCAATCCAGTTCCCTAACAGTATTTTTTCTGAGGACCAGAGATAAATGACTTGCTTAAGTCTACAATAGTATTCAGTAGTTTTAAATCAATGTCAAAGGAGAATTAGAAGGGGTAATAGTGGCCATTTAACCTAGGCCTATATATTGTAGATGAAGGAACAAAGATAAGATAAGTGACTTTTTCAAGGTTATTTAGGTAACAAATAATAGAGCCAGCATTGGATTCCAAATTTGGTATTTATTTATGACCCTTTTCTTAGGCTTCAGTGTGATTATTGACAAACATTGAAATTAAACTTTGGTAATGATGTCCAAATTTAGTTGCCCATTTTCAACAGAGAAGCTTAGACATTTTTGACTCATTTTGTATTTGTCAGGAAATAGATATCCTTAACTCAGTTGCACCTGAAGCAAAGAACTTTTGAAAAATCCCAATCCACCACGCTGAACTTTAAAACGCTGCCCACACACCAATGTCATTACTATAGACATTTAAATGGAACTTTTCAAAGAGACTGAACAGAGGTTTCAGAAAATGAAAGCATATAACCTTCTACTAAATACCTTATTTTCAAGGTTTTTCTCCTCCTTGATGAGCATTGAAAATGAAAGGAAGAACTGAATAGTCCACTGTTATTTATTCTTTAAGGGGAAAAGAAAGAAAATCCTTGATGAGAATGGCAAAATAGAAACAATGACAGCTTGGCTATAAACCTGACAAGGAAATTAGAAAAAGAAAACATGCATGTGCATGTATACAGGTATATGTATGTACACACATATATAATTAGAAAATTATAAAAAGCAAATATATATGAAATATGTGATAAAATATAAAATATGATTTAATATGTATATCAATATAATTATATACTATGTATATGTTTTCTTTATGTAAATGTCTATATTTAGGCCTATACATGCATATTTTACATATTTGTGTGTTGTGTGTATATATTTATAAATGTATAATATATTATATCTATATGTGTATCTACATATTTATATCTATATAGAAAATATCATATACACATACATACATATGAGAAATTTCTTTATAATCCTTTTCAAAACCAAAAAATAAATTAAATTAAAAGTTCACTTAATTCTTCAGTAAACCTTAGTAAAAACTTTGTATTATTATTTTATATCGAATTTTAAAAGTTTTTTAAGCCCCTTGTTTTACAGAGTTGGAATAAATAAATGATAAAGAATAATAGTTTCTCTAATTTTATGCTTCAGGTTTGGAGAGGTTTCTTCTACTATAATGCTCAGCTCTATATGTCTAAGGACCATTATTGCCTTAAATAGCAATAAACTAATATTGAATACCAAGCAAAGAGAGTTAAAGAGTTTAGTGAAGGCATGAAAGAAAATAATGTTTCTTTACTGAATAGAAGACAGGCATCAACAAGCTTTATGTCAAAGTAGATTCTTGAAATTCACAGGAGAAGCTGATATAACACCATGTGGCTAAGCCATCTTTATTTCTATAGGTCATGAAATGGAAAGGCAAGTCAGAAACAGAAAAGATATCACAGTGAGAGTTCCCTTGAATGAAGTTACTGTAGTGAAAAACAAAAATCAGCCTTTGCTGATGTGAAGCTAGATAGTACAGAGAATAGAGTGCTAGACTTGAAGTTAAGGTGACTTGAATTTAAATCCAGCTTCAGGTATTTATTCACTTTGTGACCCTAGACAAGTCATTGATCCTCTTTCTGCCTCAGTTCCCTCATCTGTAAAAGGGACATCATAATAGCACCTACCTCCCAGGATTGTTGTGTGAAACAAATGAGATAATAACTATAAAGTGTTTGGCACAATACCCAGTAAGCATTCTACAGATACTAGTTATTATAATTATTATTATATGAGAAAAACTGTAGCATAGGATAGAGAAGAAAATAAACATGTCATAGGGTGCCAATTACAAATGATGTATCAGTCAAGAAAAGTCAAACAAAATGAGGGTTATGAAAAATATTTTTTCTGAGTCATTGGCTAAAAATAGCGATGATAACCAATGATGATGCTTATGGTTATGGTGACATGTGTGGATAGCACTTTGTACTTTTCAAAAGGGTTTTACACCCATTTTAATTTGTCCTTTACAATAGCTCTTTTGGAAGAGTGGTAGGGCAGGTTTGATAAACTTCATTTTGTAAATGGCAGATAGTGTGGTATAGTGAGAATTAAGTCAAACTCAAGAGATAAAAGACTTGAATTTGAGTCCTGGATAAGATTTGGATGAGAACAAACCTCAAACTTAAGAAAAATGGTATTAGAAATAATTTTATCAGACATTCGGCAAAGGGGAAGAGTGTCAGAAAAGGTGTGGCCAACTCCCCTCTTGAGTAAGTTTTGTATTATATACAAACACTGAGTTGCTTGCACATAGGCAGTTTTCAGACAAGGCACATAGATTTCTTGAGATGTTGATCATCAGGTAAATATGAACATTCAATAAAAATAGGGGGAAGCCTGAACTTGGACTATTTCATGAACTTGAAACAATATCTGTATAGAGTCCAAACATTCCTTGAAGTAATCTCTGGATCCCCTGGAGCATTTCTGGGGTCAGTAAAGATTACTGCCCTACATATCATTGATTAAACAATAGCTAGACACACAAAGTTATATTCAAACAATATACCAATGTTTTCCAAATGATATAATGAAGTTTTTCCAACTGGCTCAAATTAGCTCCAATAGATGATATCACAGACAAGTGCCTTTTCAATTCTCTGGCCTTTATTCATTTGTAGAATGGAGATAATTATATTTTCCCTACTTATTTCATGGAGCTATTGGGGAGAAGGCAATTTGTCAACTTAAAAATCCTGCAGTCATGAACCATGTAATTATTAAATTAGGACTTTGAGACAAAAGAAGTTATTTCTTATATCCATTCCACAAATCCAATCTTTTGCCAGCTTTTGTAATTTCCTTCATAGCTTTTTTCAAATGTGTCCCCTTTTTCTATTCAACTAGCCACCAACCTGGTGCAGACCTTCATCATTTCATGCATCAATGACTGTAATAGTTTGATATTTAATCTTCTGCTTCAAGCTTCTCTTCAATCCAAGTCATTCTCCATTCATCAGTCAAAATGATTTTTCCTAAAGCACAGTTATACATATGTTACACTGCTGCTGCCACACCCACCTGACCAATGATCTTTAGTGGTTTTTTTTATAACCTTAAAGATGAAATAAATAATTTTGTTTAGTATTTTAAGTCTTTTGATTCCTGAATTTTTTCTTCTTTCCCATCTTTCTTTTTACTCCAGTCAGCAGACCCAATAATACCTCACTGACCTTGGTGTTCCTTGAACAGGACATTCCATCTCCCAGCAACATGCCTTTTTGATGGTTGTCCCCCGTGCCTGCAATGCTTACTTCCACTTCTAACTTGTATGCTTTCCTTTTTCAAAGATTTAGTTCAAATTTATTTCCTACAGGAAACCTTTACCAGTCCCTCCTGTTCCACCACCACCACCCTTGCTAAATGCTAACGGTAGATATATTGAGCACTGGGTCTGGAATCCGGAACATCTGAATTCAAATCTAACCACAATTATTTGATGCAGTCAAATCACTTAATGAGAATCTGACTCAGTTTCCTCAATTATCAAATGGGGATAATAATAACAGTTACTTCACAGGGTTGTGTGAGTTTTGATAGAAATAATATTTATAAAGCATTAATCATAGTACCAGAAATGTAGTAGATTCTTAATAAGTGCATCTTCTTTTCACCTCACACCATGGGTCAGTAATCACTATTTTAGTTGGGATGGAGGAGAAAACAGTTTTTGTTGAGTGACGGGCGCAGAAGCCAGACTGTCAATGGATGAGACGTGAGTGAGAGGTGAGGAAGTACAAAACAAAACAAATATAGCTAACTTTTCCAAGTTTAGCTGAGAAAGGGAGGAAAGCTATAGCATGATAGCTTGGGGAAGTTCAATGTCAAATAAAATGACACATGTTATTATGGAAAGACCACTGAATGTGGAATGAGCACTGGGTTCAAATCTCAACTTATTTTTTTAAACTACCTGAGTGTCCTTAGGCAAATTACTTATCCTTGGATTTAAGTCATCATCCTCATCTACCTCAATCAGGGAACCAACACACTATCCCTGGAAAACCAGTTTTTGGTAGGTAACCTTTCACACATTTTTTCCCAGAATTAGGCCTTGATATTACTTTCTACCTGCCTATATTTTCATCATCTGCCTCTCTTCAGAATTTTTGTCCTCTGATTCATGACAATGATGAAAGCAAGCCGCCAGGTACCAACTTCACCCCATCAGCTTCACTCCATGTATTGTCTTAATCCATTAGGACATAAACTCTTTAAGAAAGTGAACTGTCTTTGTCACATGCATTTATCTATTTTAAAAAAATTATTCAGTGAGAAAAAATACCATCTATGTGACCCTGAACAAGTCACTTAACCTCTGTTTGCCTTAATCCACTGAAGAAAGAAATGGCAAATCACTCCAATATCTTTTTTGTGTGTGTGAAAAACCCTTGAATAGTATGGTCCATGGGGTCATGAGGAGTTGGACACAACAGAGCAACAACATATGTATGTGTATGTACTCATACATGCACATCTCTGTATCAATCTTTACATTCACAAATACATGATTCTTCACCTCTATCAGGAGGTAGATAGCATGTTCCTTATGAATGCTGTGGTATTGGGGCTAGTCTTTATGCTTCCGTGACTTCCTAAATCTTTGTTTTTACATCATTGTCACTATATAAATTGTGCCTCTGGTTATGTTCTATTTACTCAATTCTGCATTAGTTTATACAAATCTTCCCAGTTTTCTCTGAGACTGTCTTTTTCATGATTTTGTATAGCACAACAATATTCTATCATCCTTACATACCTTAACTTGTACAGTCCCTTCCCAAATGATGAACACCTACTCAGTTTCTAAGTCTTTGCCACCTTGCTCATATTTTAATCCCTAGCACTTAGTGCAATAACTTGTACATAGTAAGCACTTAGTAAATTATCTATCATCTATGTGTCTGTCTGTCTTCTATCATCTATCTTTCCTTCTTTCACATCTTTGTGCCTTAATTTATCTTTATCTGTAAAATAAAGGCATTGACACAGATGACCTCTAAGATCACTTTCACCTCTAAATTTCTGATCCTGTGATTAGGTAACAGACAAGTTGCTGATTTATATTAATGGTAGGATCTTTTATGCCATTATGAAATCATACATTCAGATTAAAACACAAACTTACATGCACACACCCATGTACACACACACACACACACACACACACACACACACCTTTTTCCTGAGCCAATGATTCCTACTTCTTTTGTCCCTGGTAAGTCCACTGATATTTTTCCTCTCCAGACCAGTCTTATGCATACCTCAATTGAAACATTCTTATTTTATGAATCTTTATACAGAGGTCAAAGTATCCTTGGAAGAAAACTTTAATAACACAATGTAAGCTAATTTCTACTACTCTCTTTCATCTTCTTCATGACCATTTCCTTTTAATAACATTATTCTATGGGTTTCTCCTGACATTTGGAGATGAGTATTTTGCTCCCTTTTCTCTTCAATGTATTAATTTTCAATTTTCCAAGCTAAATCACATTTCAAATCCTCCCAAGGATAACCTTGCTGTCTTTTGTAGCTTTGTATCACTTTTCTATTTAGTATCATTTTAAACCTTCCTGAATAAGCTTATTACATTTACATAAAGGGTCTTGAAGGATATGAGCAAGTAGGATTAGAAAGCAGAAAGCAGAACCAGCCTGAACACCTCAAATACAAAATTGGCTTTTAAAAATGTACAGTTTTTGAGATACCAGCTGGGAGGATGGACTCAGAATGTTGAAGTCCTGGTCAGAATCAGGAAGATGAAGGAGAGAGCATATCTAAGACAACAGTATTTTCTGCTCTTCCATCTTTTCACACTTGGACCTCACCTAGAAGTGCTGAAAGAGATAGAGTATGTATCGCGCTACTCGGGGCAACCGAGTTTCAGAGCACACATGCCTTCCAGGTTGTACATATCCAAAATGAGGGCTCTGCATCTCAAGTGGCTATGGCATGATCCCAAGGGGTAACCAATTCAAAGACGGGAAAATAGATCATATTCTACCATTCCTGCCATCCCCAATCTTGGAGCTTTTCTTCAACCTGATTATACCTTCCTCTTCACCCATTATCATGAACACTGCCCCACTTTCCCTCTTCCATACCTGACCTCCATAGTTGTGCAAACCCCTATCATTCTTCCTTCTGAATAGGGCACCAGCTTATCAGAGATTTTTTTTCTTATAATCTAAATAAGATCTAGTTACCCAGAGTCATTACACAGGATAGATATTCTAACTAGGAGAAAAATGAGCTCTTTGAGAGCAGAAAGCATTTTTCTTGTCATATTCCTAGCACATAGCCCAATACTTTGCCCCAAGAAGGTACTTCGTGAATATTTTTGGTAGTCATCTTGGAGTCAAGAAGACATGAGTCAGGGGCGGCCAGGTGGCTCAGTGAGTAAGAGCACTGGCTCCAGTGTTGGGATGACCTGGATCAAATCCTGGGCTCACATACTCAGCACCACACCCAGAAATAACTGGCCGTGTAACCTGGAGCAAGTTACTTAACCCCAATTGCTTTAAAAAAAAAAGACATGAGTCACATTCCACTTTAGACTATTACTACTCATGTGTCCATGGGCAAATAATTTAACATATCCACCACAGCTTCCTCAAAAAATCCTACTTAATATTATATTGTTTATATCTAAATACACGTAAAGTTAGTTTTTAATATTCACTTTTGTAAGATTTTGAATTCCAAGGTTTTTCTCCCTCCCTTCCCTACCCCTCCTCAAGATGGAAAACAATTTGATATAGGTTATAAATATTGTTATAGGAATGTAAATTTTTAAGATCTTTCCTGCCCCTAGGTTAAGTGCACTTGGAGCCTGTCTTGGGAGGCTTATTTTTCAGGAACACCCACACCTCGATGCTTTGTGATTGGGCAGTGGGTCAAGAGGGTTGTTACATTCTCTGATCCAGGAGAAGGCTATATAAGCCCTGATGGGTGGCTGTGCCTTGGGGCTCACTTTGAGAAGTGTTGTGTGATTTGACCATATGAAACTCTGGGCAGCCGTTGATAGCCCCCCAGCTTGGAAAAACCCAGATGTTGATGCTTCCTTCTTTGGTAACTGATTTTTTTTTTATGGATGTAATGGTTGGAAAGTTTGGAAACCTGTCTGCTTGATCTGTTTCTCTGTCTTGTAACTTCTGTCTGTATACTCTGAAGTTCGGGTGCTTACCTTTTCCCCCCGAACTAGGTAAACGATATGTTTGTTTGATTAAAGTAAGCTTGTTAACCCATTTTGAATTTGCTTTCCTTTAGAAAAGCAGATCTAAGAGCCTGTGTTGGCAGCTGCCCTGGGGATGCTGGGTTGCTTGCTGCTGCACATGTACAATCATATTAAACATATTTCCATATTAATCATGTTGAAAATCAGAACCAAAGGGGAAAATTACAAAAAAGATAAAAAAAGAAAATATTATGGTTATATCTGTATTCAGACTTTACAGATCTTTCTTAGGATGTGGATAGCATTTTTTCCATCATGAGTCTTTGGGGATTGTCTTAGGTCATTGTACTGCTGAGAACTAAGTCTATAATAATTGATCATCCCACAATGTTGCTGTTACTGTGTACAATATTCTCCTGGATCACTCAGTATTACTTCATGTAAGTCTTTCCAGGTTTTTCTGGTCTCCTTACTCACCATTTCTTATAGCACAATTGTATTATATTGCATTCATATGCCACAACATGTTCAGTAATTCCCCTATTGATGGACATACCATCAATTTCCAGTTCTTTGTCACCATAAGAAAGAGCTGCTCTACATATTTTTGTATGTGTCCCTTTTTAATGATCTTTTTGGGATACAGACCTAGTTGTGGTATAATTTTTCTTTATATCATGACTAATATGAAAATGTGTTTAATATGAATGTATATGTAGAGCCTATATCAGATTGCATATGTTGTCTTGGGGAGGTGAGGAGAACATTCAAAACTCAAAAGCTTATGAAACTGAATGTTGTAAATTAAAAATTAATAAATATTTTTTTAAAAGAAAGAACCTCCAGAGCAATTTGCCCATGGGCCTCCTGTCAATTAAAACCAAGGTAATTTAATTCAACTCAAGAAGTGCCTATTAGGTGCCAGGGATACCAAAACATATTAAAAGTAATCCCACCATTCAATGAGTTTGTGTCTTATTGGGGAATATATTTACTGTGATAATCTCAGTGCTAGATAATTTAGGGAGTCAACACTAACTAGGAGGGGGCATGAGCATTCATTGCCATGCATTTCAGACTTTCGGAACAGCCAGTCCAATGAGTGATAGAGATGGCATAGTAAATCCAGGATGAGTTATTTTGGCTAGAAGGTAGAGTCCATGAATGGCAATAATGTAGGTTAAAGCTAAACTATGAAGGACTGATTGAGTCGCTAACTGAGGAGTGTGTATCTCATTGTAATCAGGGATTCTTACCATGCATAGAATTCACAAGGTTCAAAAACTTAGGATAGGGAAAAAAAATAGATCTTTATTTTCACTGACCTCTTCCTAAATTTAACATTTTCTTCAATGAAAATATTCTGAAAAGTGTTACATAAATTTCTGCAAACTTCCCAAAGGGGTTCATGACACAAAAATCCCTGTGGGGAACCAAGGAAGCCTGATTCAGGACTCAGAGAAAAATCTCACAATGTACTTTATAGAAGGCCCTTCCCCACACAGCTTTTTGTTAAGCTTGCTCCTTGGGTCTTTTGATATGGGTTATGCTTAAAAAGATGTTGTTTGAGTTCTGAGACCAATAGGCCCTACCCCAAGACTAGTTGTTCAAAGCTAAAATATTTGATTCGTAGGTGGTGGGATCCGATGATCATGGCTTTGGCTTCGGCCTTGAAGCCAGCTCAAGAGAATCCATTGTAATGTGACTGCATATGAAAGGAGTTAAATGACTTTTCCTAAGACTTCTTGGTGTCTAGATAACAAAGCCTTATCAAATTATCTATTCTGTGTTACTTTTAGTATATAATAGACTAAGGTAATGATAAGAATACTTGAGTCCTATTCCTTTGTCTCATTTGCTCTATGAAAACCTTGCACTAAGAATTAATAAATGGGGATGGCTAGGTGGCACAGTAAATAGAGCACCGGCCCTGAAGTGAGGAGGACCTGAGTTCAAATATGGCCTCAGACACTTAACACAAAAACTGAGCATGTGACCTTGGGCAAGTGACTTAGCCCCAACTGCCATACAAAAAGAAAAAAAAAAGAATCAATAATTGGAGTTCATGGTTCTTTCTTGAAGTACCCACCTGGTCTCATGATTTCTTATTCACATCTCCAATCATGCTTAGTGATGGACACTAAGTAGCACACAGCAAATTCCTGGCCTAGGAGAAGCCACTAAAGTTTCTTCAGCAAGTGATTGACATGGGAAAATTTATACTTTAAGAAGTTAATTTTGGCAGCTGTATGGGATAATTTAGAACACAGAGAGTCCAGAAATGGAGAGACAAATTAAGGGACTTTGCATGTTGTCTATGTGTTTGGGGATTGTTCTACTCTTCTATAAACTGTGGTGGTGGTGGGAAATCTTTTGTAATGAAACCAACATCTTGGCATTTGGCCCAAGAGTCTAACATATGGGATAATGAATATGATTCATTCATTTGAATATTCATTGAACAAATGTTTGTCAAATGCCTGTTCTTTGAATGTGTTGCAGAATAAACATATGGTCACAAATCAGCTACCATTTCAAAAGTCTAGTTTCTACTGGCAGGATCTGGGTTATTTTTTCCACTCTAAAATGTTGTTAAGGATCATCTACCAGTTGGAATCACTTTGTGCTGCACTCTAAGAATTCTCTCCAGAGGTTTCTCTATTTGAAGAGACCCAACACTACTGTTCTGAAGGTATTTCTTCTAACAAGCCTTTCTGAGGCTGGAAAAAGCATATTCTCAATTAATACATATTCAAGGAAATGCCTTAGTCAACTAAAGTCTAACAAGTGAAGTTCATCTATTTTTCATTTCTTTTAAAAATGTGTACTAACTAAATGATGAGTAAATTATGTAAGTCATCTCTCTAAAACCTTCTGTTCCATGCCACCTTGAGAATAACGACTGCATTTTTGCCTTTCTTTGTACCTGTCCTGGCTTTTAGCAATATATCTGGCCTACAGTAGGTGCTTAATAAATGCTTGTTGAATGACTATCCCCCAACATTAACATATGTTATATATGCACATGTTTTCTCATTTATAAAGGGAAGCAAATGGAAACATTTGTCCCAGCAAAGAAAATCTATGGCCTGAGAGAATGCTTAGTACCACAATATTACTCCAATACCCCCTTCTCATTTCCACCTTTAGAATACCTTGGCTTTCTTTAACGTTGGTTTTAGGGGTCATCTACTCCAAGAAGTTTCCCATGATTTCTCATATCTGTAAATATTAGTGTTCTCTCCATCCTCAAGGATTCCTAGAAGAGTTTGTCTTGTTTTTGTTTTGCCCCTTTGAGTTTATATTATACTTATTTGGGAGCAAGGAATATCTAACTAGGAGAAAATAAGCTCTTTGAGAACAGAAAGCATTTTTCTTGTCATATTCCTGCACATAGCCTAATACTTTGCACAGAGTAGGTACTTAATGAATGTTTTTTGGTAGTCATTTTGGAGTCAAGAAGATGTGAGTCACATTCCACTTTAGACTATTACTAGTCATGTGTCCATGGGCAAGTAATTTAACTTATACACCACAGCTTCCTCATCTATGAAATGAGTTGTTTGACTTAATGACATGTCAGTTCATTTTAGCTCAGATTCCATAGTACTATGATTCTATGATCCTATGAATGAATAAACTAATGTTGATTGTTATTTTCCACAGGTTAGCTATTGACTTTACATAAATTGATAAAATTTACTTTTTGTTACTTTCTTCACATAACTTTGTGGAAGCAAAAGATGAGAGTTTAGTGGCATAATTTCAGCTAGATAGTACAGTTGATAGATCACTGTACATGTGGTTAGGAAGATATGAGTTCAAATATAGCTTAGGACACTTACTATCTGTGGGAACTTGGGAAAGTGACATAACCTATATTTGTCTCAGTTTCTTCAATTTAAAATGGTGATAATAGCTCTGACCTCTGAAGATTGGTCTAAAGAACAAAAGAGATAATATTTTCAAAGGGCCTACAAAGTACCTGACAGATAGTAGGAACTTAATAAATGCTTGTTTCTTCCCTCTGTCCATTCATCCTTCCATCTTTCTATCCTTTTGTTTTTCCTTTCTTCCTTCCTACCTTCGTTCCTTCTTTTATACTAATATAGTTGAAGGAATTAATTGTATCTAAAATTTCCATAATTTCATTCACAAATCAAATAGTAATAAGCGTATCTAGACTCAGGAACTGCCTTTCGGAGAGTGTTGTTGTTAAAAATTCTGGTGATGCCACTATTATTAGAATAAATACAACTATGGAAAAAATATTTTTAGCAAAACAAAAACAAAAGTTATTTAAATTTCATCAAATAATCTATTTCAGGTAACATTTGGTACAATAAATTCTAATAAGATTACAAACTCAGGTTGATTCCTTGCCTAGGAATTTTCCGTAAGGGTATATTCCATGTGATTCCAGTACCAAGGGAAATCTCATAGGATTTTATTTCTTATGTAGAACATATGTTGTTGGTTGCTAAGATGTTCACCTCTTGAATTAAAAGTAAATAAAGCATGATGATATTAACAAGAGATTGAGCATGATTTAGAGGAAAGAGAGTTGATTTGAAATAGGATTTAGATTCAAATTCCAAATCTACTATTTGCTACCAGTTTGACTGAGTCAATCACTTAACCTCTTTGAGATTTAGTTCCTCATACATAATAAATAGAGGGTTGAAAATGATGACATTTGTGGTTCCTTCCAAATTGAAATCTATGATTCTATGATTCAAAAGGTCATGCACTTATCCACTTAAATAAATAATTTTTTAAAAGGTGTGACAATACTACCTACTTTAAGCTAAGGTCCCAGTCTTCTAATGATTACAATATTCATAGTGGTATATTTACTTTAATTTTTTTTGAAACCATGATTTTTTCTATAATGAAAATTTTATTTTATTTTTATTAATTTGTTTGTTTACTTTTAGTTTGCAGGATTCAATTCCACAATTCCTTGAGTTTCCCATTTTTCCCCCTCCCTACCCTCCCCCCACCATGGTGGCTTATAGTCAAGTATAGGATCTGTAAATATATTCACATTATACATTAGTCAGGTTATAAAGATGGATTGTATCAGATGGAATGAAAAATGGTAAAGAGGACAAAAAACCAAACAAGAAAAGGAAAAAAGATCAGGTATTTTGCTTCCATCTGGATATAAACTCAGTTCTTTCTAGTTCTCCCTCTGGATGCACACATTTCTCTCCATTATGAGTCTTTTGGGATTAATTTATATCACTGCATTGCTGAGAAGAGTCCAGGATATCAAAGTTGGTCATCACACATATGTTGTGTCTGTAATTTTATACAAATTTCTCCTGGTTCTACTCTTCTCACTCAGCACCAGCCATGTAAGCCTCTCCAGATAAATATGAAGTCCGTCTGCTCCTTGTTTCTTATAGCACAATAGTATTCCATAACATGCATATAACATAACATGTTCAGCCATTCCACAACTGATGGGCACCCCCTTAATTTCCAATTCTTTGCCACCACGAAAAGAGCTGCTATAAACATTTTTTGTACATATGGGTCTTCCTCCCACTTCTATAATCTCTTTGGAATATAATTCTAGGAGTGATATTGCTGGGTAAAAGGATATGAAATTATTTATAACCCTTTGGGCATAATTCCAGATTGCTCTCCAGAAAGCCTGGATCAGTTCACAACTCCACCAGCAATGCATTAGTGTTCCAATTTACCCACATCCTTTCCAGCATTTGTCATTTTCCTTTTTTTGTCATCTTAACTAATCTGGTGAGATGTGGTACCTCAGAGTTGTTTTGATTTGCATTTCTCTAATCAATAATGTTTTAGAGCATTTCTCCATGTGCTTATAGATATCTTTAATTTCTTTCCCTGAAAATTGCCTATTCATATATTTTGACCATTTATCAAGTGGGGAATGACTTGTATTCTTATAAATTTGACTCAATTCTCTGTGTATTTTAGAAATGAGTCCTTTGACAGAGACATAGATTGTAAAGATTCTTTCCCATTTTCCCACCTCCTTCTTAATCTTGGTTACATTGGCTTTGTTTGTACAGAAGCTTTTCAATATCATGTAGCCAAAATTATCCATTTTACATTTTATAGTGTTCTCTAATTCTTGTTTAGCCATAAAGTCTTTCCCTCTCCACAAGTCTGACAGGTAAACTATTCCTTCTTTTAGGAGACTTCTTACAGTATCAACCTTTATACCTAGATCATGCACCCATTTAGACTTGATTTTGGTATATGGTGTTAGATAATGGTCTATGCCCAGTTTCTGCCATACTATATTCCAGTTTTCACTGGAGTTTTTGTCAAATAGTGAGTTCTTATCCCAAAATCAAGGGTCTTGGGGTTTATCAAACAATAGATTACTATAGTCATTGAATTCTGAATCTCATGTGCCTAATCTATTCCACTGATCCACTCCTCTATTCCTCAGCCAGTACCAAGTAGTTTTGATGACTGGTTCTTTATAATACAGATTGAAATCTGGTATAGCTAGTCCACCCTCCCTAGCATTTCTTTTCATTAATTCCCTTGATATTCTGGACCATTTATTCTTCCAAATGAATTTTGTTACTATTTTTTCCAGCTCTATAAAGTAGTTTTTTTGGTAAATTAATTGGTATGGCACTAAAATATAATTTAATTTATGTAAAATTGTCATTTTTATTATATTAGCTCAACCCAGCCCTGAGCAATTGATATTTTTCCAATTAGTTAGAACTGACTTTATTTGTGTAAAAAGTGTTTTGTAGTTGTGGTCACATAGGTCCTGGGTTTGTTTTGGCAGGTAGATTCTCAAATATTTTATAATGTCTACAGTAACTTTAAATGGGATTTCTCTGTCTATCTCTTGTTGTTGAATTTCATTGGAAATATATATAGGAACGCTGAGGATTTATGTGGGTTTCTTTTATATCCTGCAATTTGCCAATTTATTTATTGTCTCAAGTAGTTTTTTACTTGATTGCCTAGGATTCTCTAAGTATGTCATCATATCATCTGCAAAGAGTGATAGCTTGGTTTCTTCTTTGCGTAATTTGATTCTTTTGATTACTTTTTCTTCTCTAATTGCTACTGCTAACATTTTTAGTACCAGATTGAATAAGAGGGGTGATAGTGGACACCATTTTTATACCCCTGATCTTATAGGAAATGCTTTTAGCTTGTCCCCATTACATATAATACTTGCTGATGGCTTTAAATAGATGCTACCTATTATTTTAAGGAAGTCTCCATTTATTCCTATACTTTCTAATGTTTTTAATAAGAATGGATGTATTTTGACAAAAGCCGTTTCTGCATCTATTGAGATGATCATGTGGTTTCTGTTAGTTTTATTATTGATTATATCAATTATACTGAGGGTTTTCCTAATATTAAACCATCCTTGTTTTCCAGGAATAAATCCTACCTGGTCAAAGTGTATTATTCTTGAGATAAGTTGCTATAGTCTTTTTGCTAGTATTTTATTTAGAAATTTTGCATCTATATTTCATGAGGGAGATTGGTTTATAATTTTCTTTCTCTGTTTTATCTCTTCCTGATTTAGGTATCAGTATCATATTTGTGTCATAAAAAGAATTTGGCAGGACTCCTTCTTCACTAATTTTCCCAAATAGTTTGTAGAATATTGGAATCTATTGTTCTTTAAATGTTTGATACAATTCATTAGTAAATCCATCTGGCCCTGGAGATTTTTTCCTAGGGAGTTGACTGATGGCTTGTTCAATTTCTTTTTCTCAGATGGGGTTATTTAAGTAAATTACTTCCTCTTCTGTTAATCTGGGCAATTTGTATTTTTGTAAATATTCATCCATTTCCCTAAGATTGTCAAATTTACGTGCATATAATTTGGAAAAATAATTCCTAATTACTGTTTTGATTTCCTCTTCATTGGAGGCAGATTCACCTTTTTCACTTTTAATACTCAAAATTTGGTTTTCTTCCTTTTTTAATCATTTTGACTAAAGGTTTATTATTTTTTTTTCACAAAACCAGCTCTTAGTTTTATTTATTAATTCAATAGTTTTCTTGATTTAAATTTTATTAAGCTCTCCTTTGGTTGTCAATATTTCTACTTTAGTATTTAATTGGGGATTTTGAATTTGTTCTTTTTCTAAGTTTTTCAATTGCATGCCCAATTCGTTGACCTCTCTTTTCTCTAATTTAATCATGTATGCACTCAGGAATATAAAATTTCCTGTAAGAACTGCCTTTAATGCATCCCACAAATTTTGGTATGTTGTCTCAATATTATCATTCTCTTGAATGAAATTACTGACTGTTTCTATAATTTCTTCTTTGACCCACTCATTCTTTAGGATTAAATTGTTTAATTTCCAATTAACTTTTATTCTGTCTTTCCATGGCCCTTTATTGCATATAATTTTTATTGCATCATGATCTGAGAAGGATGCATTTAATATTTCTACCTTATTGCATAGAATTGTGAGGTTTTTATGCCCTAGAATGTTGTCAATTGAGTATGTACCATGAACTGCTGAGGAGACAGTATATTCCTTTTCATCCCCATTCAGTTTCCTCCAGAGATCTATCATACTTATCCTTTCTAAAATTCTGTTCACCTCCTTAACTTCTTTCTTGTTTGTTTTGAGTTTGGATTTATCAAGTTCAGAGAGGGAGAAATTTAGGTCTCCCACTAGTATAGTTTTGCTAGCTGCTTCTTCCTCTACTTCCTTTACTTTCTCCTCTAGGAATTTGGATGCTATACCCCTTGGTGCATACATGTTAAGTAGTGATATTGCTTCAATCTTGTTGGTGCCTTTTAACAGGATATAGTTTCCTTCCTTATCTCTTTTAGTTAGGTCAATTTTTGCCTTTGTTTATATGAGATAAGGATTGCTACCCCTGATATTTTTACTTTAGCTGGGGCATGATATATTTTACTCCAGCCTTTTACCTTTACCCAGTGTGTATCACTCTGTTTCAGATGTGTTTCTTGTAAACAGGATATTGTAGGATTATAATTTCTAATCCATTCTGCTATCCATCTCCATTTTATGGGAGAGTTCATTCCATTCATGTTTACAGTTATGATTGTTATCTGTTTCTTTCCCTCCATCCTATTTTCTCCCCCGTTAATGGTCATATTTTCCCCCCTTCATTGTTTCCCCCTTTAAGAGTTTTCCTTTTGACCACCACCTCCCTCAGTATTCCCTTATCAGCCCCCCCTTTTCCTCCCCTTTCCCCTTACTTCTTCCCTCCCTACTAAACACAGCACCATTTCATAGCTCTTTCCCCCTCCTACTGCCTGTAGGATATTTTTATACTTAATGAAGTATTTTTTTTCTTCTTTGCACCAAGAGTGACAGGAACAGATCTCATGTGAAGCTCCTCTCCCTCACCTCTTTCTCTCTAAAATGATACTTTTGGTGTTCCTTCTTCATATAGTCCTATGCCTCTTTGTGTGGCATAATTTACGCTTTTCCACTTCATTCATTCCTCTTCTTCCATTGCAGCCCCTTTGTAGCCCTTTACGTGATTTTTTAAAATATTCATTTTGTGTATTTTATACTCATACCCTCTACTTGTCTATAACCAGTTTGCTCTTATCAAATAGCAGGTGTGTGTGTGTGTGTTTGTGTAATTTCCTTGTTTACCTTTCTATGTCACTGTTGCATCTCATAATTGGAAGTTGAATTTTCCATTGAGTTCTGACTTTTTTATCAGGAAGTTCTGGAACTCTGTTATATCGTTGAATGACCATCTTTTTGCCTGGAAGAATATGCTTAGTCTCTCTGGGTATGTGATCCTTAGTTGTAACCTGAGCTCTTTTGCCTTCTGAAAAATTGTATTCCACTGCCTCCAATCTTTCAGTGTAGAGGCTGCCAAATCCGGTGCGATCTTCACTGTAGACCCTCGATATTTGAATTGTATCTTTCTGGCCACTTGAAGTATTTTCTCTTTTATCTTTTAGTTCTGGAGTTTGGCCACAACATTTCGAGGACTTTTCAGTTTGGGATCTCTTTCAGCAGGTGTCTGGTGGATTCTCTCAATTTCTGTTTTCCCCTCAGGTTCTAGTATCTCAGAACATTTTTCCTTAATGAGCTCTTGGAGAATGCTGTCCAGGCTCATTTTTTCATAATGATATTCTGGTAGGCCTATGATTCTCAGGTTATTTCTCCTGGATCTCTTTTCCAGGTCAGTTATTTTTCCATTGAGGTATTTTACCTCTTTTTCTAATTTTTCATTTTTGTTGTGTTGTTTGACTAATTCTTGGTTCCTCATAGAGTTATTTGTTTCAATTTGGTTGATTCTAGTTTTTAGCAAATCATTTTCCTTGGTTAATTTTTGGAGCTCCTTCATACTCTTTTCTTTTTAGAGAGATGTTTTCTTCATTATAATGTTTTTCTAATTCTGCCTTTTTGGTTTTGAGAGAATTATTCATTTTGTCTTCTATGTCTCTCATTCGGTTTTTAAAACTGCTTTTGAGCTCATCTAGGAGAGCTGTCTGTGCTTGGGACCCTTTCCCTGTTGATGCTTCAGCTGTGGGTGTGGAGTCCTCATTGTCTCCCTCTGAATTAATTACTCCCTCTGAGGATACTAGGACTCCAGAGTCTTTGTAGTCTGCTTTCTACCCATTTTGAGGTAGGACCCTAGCCAGGCCCTACCTATAGGCATCCCAAGCCTTTAATGTAGAGGATTTTGCCCTGGGAAAATGTTACTATGTTTTCAAGGTTGGGGGGGGGTTGGAGCAGGCAAGGTTCACTCTGCCATACTGGTCTTTGGAGGTCCTCATAGGGGCTTTTCTCTTTTTAATTTCTGGGATATGAAGTGGTAGTCCCAGGAGTATTTGCTGTCCCAGACAGGGGCCCCTGCATTTGGTTCTTACCTCGCTTTTTTCCAGTCCCAGCCCTTTGCTGATAGGCCTGGTAGTGGCCCTTGTGATTGGTGGGATGACTTGCCTCCCGAGTTGATTAGGCCTCTTCCAGGTCTGCCTCTGTGGGCCATGCATTCGGGGCCTGCCTCAATTTTTTTTAATCAACTGGGGTTAAGTAACTTGCTCAAGGTTACACAGCCAGTTATTTCTGGGTGTGGTGCTAAGTATCTGAGCCCAATTCAATCCCAGGTCATCCTGACTCTGGGACCGGTGCTCTTACTGACTGTACCATCTGGCTGCCCCTTATAAGGAAAATTTAAAAAAAAAACCTCTACAAATAGAGCATTGTAGGACTTGCTATATTTTTACAACCATATCCATTGTCTACATTTTGAAGGAAAGATACAGGGGCAAAGATGAAATAAATTACTTTGGGCCAAACGAATAGAGTTGGAAATAGGACCCCAGGATCCCCAGAATCTAAATCTCCTATCAGCCCCTTGCAGTTGATATATCCTCTTAAGTACAGTACAACAAATACTCATTCACACTAACCAAATTCTTGTACCATTATCTCATAAAACCATATTGATTTTAGCTGTTCTTTTTCAATAAACATCAATAGAAGTTTTCTTAGCCTAAAACAATTCTACCACACTCTGAAAAGAAGGCTCTCATTGTACAACCTAGTCTATTTCAAAAAAGCTTTTTATCTAGTGTTTGTTGTTTCCTTTGTTTGGTTCCCAAAGCAACAATTTTTAGGGTAAAATGAAGGTGTTATTAATAATCTCTAAAATGTAGGCATAAAAATATTACAAAACTTAAAAGAGCCCCAAAGTTTATAAAACTTTAAAAGGGAAACATTTTAACCAACCTGCAACTTGTTAAAAAAAAAACTTAACACTGAGACAAATCTTGAGTCAGTCATCAATTAAAAAGTTGGAAGCCAAACCTGGTCAATTCTTAATACTTCAAAACAAAATGGAACAAACCCAACTTGCAACAACTCACTTAGGAATTATGGAAATGATCAAAGGGCCAAGAAGCCAGGAATTTAAGATTAGAATTTTACCTCACATAAAAATGCAATGCACCCTTAAGTATATGAAAAATAGGTATCTTTTGCAAATATACCTTACCGTTCACAAACATAGCTAATATCAATTAGATTAATATGTGAAGAATATATGTCAGTGTGAGGGCCCCTCCTCATATGAGGATTTCACAGTAGCTTCTAAACACTTTTTTTCATTTAATATTGTATTTTCCCAAATTGCATGCAAAAACAGTCTTTAACATTCAATAAAAAAAGAAACCTTTGTGTTTCAAAGTCTCTCCCTCTCTCCTTTCCCTCTTCTACTCACTGAAAAAACAAGTAAGTTGATATAGGTTATTCATGTGCAGTTATGCAAAACACATTTCCTCATTAGTCATATTGTAAAAAAATCAGACAAAAAAGAAATAAAAATAAAGAAAAATTATGCTTTGATCTGCATTCAAACTATGCCAGTTCTTTCTCTAGAGATGGATAGCATTTTTCATCATAAGTCCTTTAGAATTATTCCAGATCATTGTATTGCTGAGAATAGATATGTCTTTTTTTTTTTTTTTGCTTTTTGGAGGAGGGACAGTAGGGCAATTGGGGTTAAGTGATACGCCCAAAGTCACTCAGCTAGTTTGTGTGTGTGTCAAGTGTCTGAGGTCAGATCTGAACCCAGGTCCTCCTAACACCGGGGCAAGTGTTCTACTCACTGCTCTACCTAGCAGCCCTCCATTATTTTTGTTACTATAAATAAGTTTCTTCTGGTTTTTCTCTTTTCACTTTGCATCATTTCATTGAAGTCTTTCCATGTTTTTCTGAGAGCATTCTGTTTCCTATTTCTTATAGCACAATAGTATTCCATCACAATCATATATAACATCTTGTTCAGCCATTCTTCAATTGATGGACATCCCCTCAATTTTCAAATCTATACCACTACTAAAGAGATGTTTTTTTGTACATAAAGGTTTTTTTTCCCAATATTTTTGTACATATAGGTGTTTTTTTACATTTTGTAGTAGACCTTTTCTGTCAACCTTCTAAGTTGTGTAGGACTGGAAAATTATTTTACCCTTTCTTTTATGAGACATTATTTAAAGGGTTTTTGGAGGGATTTGGGGGAGAGCTGAGGTGAGTCCCTGCCTTTTTTCCATCTTATGTTCTAAAGATTTAGACATCTATATTGAATGAGATGGGGAAATTAGTGGAATGGTCTTGAATGATATGTTGCTATCTATGAATATAAAATGTCCTGACTAATTATTATATGTGAAGAGGAATAGTATGGATTTATTTGAAGATTACTTCACTACTTTAATGATCTACATAATTTGATAATAATAGAATTGCTATGACTTACTTGATGGACATTTATGGTAATTGTGATTGAAAAAAAAATCATTATTCTACAGCCTACCCTCTTACAAGTATCCCTATATTTTTAGCTAGGTTGACCCTTGGATGAGAGAAATATAATCTATCCCCAAGGCCATTTGCAAAGCCTCTACATCTTGGCGTGACCTTCCATACCTTGTCCTCTTTTGACACAAACTTTGAGCGCTCTGGATAACAGTTGTTGAAGAGGAACTGACTTGCTAGATGTGTGATCCTGGGAAAGTCACATAACCTTGGTGGTCTCACCAAAAAGAAAGAAAGAAAAATGAAAATGAACTGCAGAGGTTCTTAACTTTTTATTGCATTATGGACACCCTTGGCAGTCTACTGAGACCTAGGGTCCCCATTTTAGAGAACTATTTTTGGATGGATAAAGTATATAAGATTACAAAGAGAAGCAATTATACTAAAAGAGCATCATTTTTTTTAAAAGATAGAACCCATGATAAGAACTCTAGAAATGAAGAATTAGGGAACTGGACGGACAAGAAAAGGCTTTTCATAAGCAGGATCCTTGAGATGAGCCTATGAGTAAAGATTCTAAGGGAAGAAAATGAGAAAGTAATTCATTATAAACAGGACAGGGGTAGTTTGCCCAAGTACCAAACTGGAGATTCAATGTTGAATTTAAGGAAGAACAAGTAGGTCTACAATTATATTCTCCATTGCTATTTCTCTGATGAATGCTGATCCTACATCTCCATTTGTTCATGACAGATTTTCATTTCCAAAATTGAATAATTATATTCCTTTAAAACCAATACTCCCTTTCTGATATCTTTATTACTTTATTTTCACCATTTTATCCATTATATTCAATCTGGAAATCTTTAACTCATATTTGGTTACTTCCTTTCCCTCTTGTCTTCCCCTTTTAAGCCTTCATCAAGAACCACAAAATCTTGCTTGGTTACATATATATGCATGTGTATAGACACAACACATGCACACATATTCATATATGCATGCATCTATACATGCATATATGCACATGTATATACATGTATATGTATGTGTGTGTGTGTGTGTGTGTGTGTGTGTACACACACATCTATCCATTCCTCTCTTTCTATCTCTATTGTCATTGACATGATACTACTTCAACTTTTCTTGCATGGTATCAAAGATATTTTCTATATTGTTCAAACAACTTCATTATCTTCTTTCCTTTCTCATCCATTTGAAATACTAATGCAAGAACAATCTTTCTAAAATGCCATTTTTGTCATCTTTTTTTTCTTGCTTAAAACCTTCAGTATCTCTTCATGATTTAGTATAGAGTCTTACCTCTTTAATTTGATGTTCAAGTCCTTTCATAATCTGGCCTCCATTTGCTTTGTGAGTGGTGCATATGTACTTGGTCAGTAACTCAGGTTTCATTTGCCCTGCTTCAGTAGTAATAACAACCCATATTTGTTTCATTTCCTCCATTTTACAAGTCTATAGAAAAGGCAGCTGTCATTATAATTAATTAATCTGTGAGAGGGCATAGTATATCATTTGCCTACTAAGTCATGTTATTTCAAGTCATTGGCCAAGAGATTTTATCTGCACATAAGATCATGGAGCTGGAGTTGGAAGGGACCTCTGAGGCCATTTACTCCAATCATTTAATTTAATAGATAAGGAAACCAAGGCCTTGGGACATTAAATGATTTTCCCAGGGTTACATAGATAGTAAGCATCAGAGATGATATTTGAAATCAGGTCCTTTGACTCCAGAATCACTGCTTTTTACACTATCCTACCTGCCCTGATTTTCCCAGTGGCTTCAGTATTTTCATTACAGCCCAAAGTATGCAAGCCTATAAGCTCTTACACACTTGCTCCTACTTAGGTAAACTCCTTCCCACTGAGAGCATGGTTAAATGAGCAGGTATAGTCACCACTGCTAACAAGATCCAGAATTTTAGCTAGGAAGAAGGAAATCTGATATCAAATTATATACTAGAATTATGGGGGAAATCTTGAATGTTTCCATTTCTCTGCCTGCATCTCTAGTTGGGAAATAGCCTATTCCTAGAGATGCAACAGCTCACATAAGATTTAGACTATTGATTTTTTTTTTCATTGAGACACCATGGTTTATTGAAAAAAGTAAAGAATTTGTGTATAGTAAAATTGGAATCAAAATGCTTTACCTGCTAGTCTTCACCCCAAACCTCCTTTAAACTTATAGTTCATAACAAAGGTAGATTAAAGAGATTGAATATTTTTGAACCAACCAGGATAAACTCCACAAAAATGGGTGGAAAATTGACTTACATCTCCAGACAGCCATCAGTCTGGTGTCTTCAGCACTGGTCTGGTCCTAAATGGCAATGCTGGTCTGTTTCATCACTGCCACATCTTGATCTTGATGAAAACCCTACCATTCTAGTTCTCCAGGATCCTTCCTAACTCATTCCTTGCAGAATCAAACCAGTTTGGGAAGCAGCAGCATCTGAAACCTATGAAAAGCAAATGAGTGGGGGAGACATTACTACAAGTTTCTTTTACCTACTATTCTAACATGTCTCCTCCTTCCCAACTAACCTTCTACAGAAAATTTATGTTCTACCAATACTGGACTACTCATCTTTCCTTAATGACTTAAATATTTCTGTTTCTGAGATGTTTTTCAAATGGTTCTCTACTCTCCATCCTTCTATCTCCCAATAAGAATTCTGTCCTTCTTTCAAGGCAAATCAAGGCACAGGTTCTCTTTTGCCCCATCCCATGGAAATCTCTCGTTCCTCTGACTCTCATACTGTTTATTAATCACAGGTCTTATTTGATACTTTTTTATTCTTTTGCCATGCTTCACTATTTTTAAAAATTCATTTATTTCATTTGAAACTCAATAAATAAAACAAGCCTTTACATAGCACAGTGAAATTTAAAAAAAACAGATGATTGTACATGAAACTCCAAATGCATTATGTACTACTTGCTATTCCTTTTAAATATATGATAAAGTTATCTAGCAACTTTCTTGTTTTTTTCTTCCCTCCCTTCCCCCATCCTAAAGATGGTTACCATTAGACACAAATATGTATTTATAGTATCATTTTTTTTACATATTTATACATCATCTCTCTAGTCAGTACACTACATAAAGGTATGTTCTTTGTCATATCTTTATGTAACCACTGACCCCTGCCAAATACATTGAAGGAAGTTAAAGTAAGATATATTGGTCATAGACAGATACAAAACTTATGGGGGGAAATATTCAAAGGCAGTATAAAAAAAGAGTTGAATTTAGGGAGATTCCTTCTTAAAAAAAGATAAAATCACTAATTTTGATCTGACATAGGTAACTTCTTAAGGTTGAAGCTTCATAAATATGGCATTTAGCTGCTTGGGGATGAGCTAATTAAAATAGTGAAACTTATAGGTTGTGTTTAATTACTGTTTATCTAAGAAATGGTACTAAAGAAGGGATATAACATAAATACCAAAAAAAATCAGGAAAAAAAAGTATGTCAGAATTTCTTTTGCTGGTTTCAAGAGTGTGTCTGAATAAATGGATCATATGACATCAGTCACTAAAAGATTCACATCTACTTGACAAGGAGGGTCTGGTTTATCAGTAGATGGGGTATTTTATTGTATATATGATCTGATTCTAGGAAGAAGAGGAAAAATTCCAACCAAATTTTTTCTAAACCCTCTCCAGCTGAAGGTTAAAATCCCACCTTGAAGGATTTAGTCTATTGGCTTTAATCTTTGTTTCTTATTAAAACGCAACTATCCAGAATCATAATAATCACAGAGTCTTAGAGTTAGAAGATAGCTCAGAACTCACCTAGTTCAGTCTTTACCTGTCCAAGAATCTCCTTTATAATGTTCCCAACATTTGACGTTTACTTGAAAGTTTTCAGTAAGGGGAAATTGACTATTCGTGGGCATAGCTCATTCCAATTTAGAGTAGTTCAAATTATTAGGAGGTTTTTCCTTTCAATGAGCTGAAATTTGTGCCTCAGAAACTTCTACTCAGCATCTCTAGTTCTTAGCTTGGAATAAATCTAATCCCTCTTTGATATGATTGATCTGTGCATACTTGAAAATAGCCATCATCTTTCAGTCAAATATGCATTTGTTAATCATTTACTAAATATCAGGCACAATGCTAAATGCCAGGAATAAAAACAAAGGCAAAATATAATTTCTGCCTCAAAAGAGTGAACATTCTAGCATCATATTCCCTGAAGGCTTTTCTCTTCCAGGTTAAACATTCCCCAGTTACTTTACCCTTTTATTATATTTTCAAGAGATCTTCTACCACTTTTCTCTGCTCCTCCTTAATATGACTTTAAGTTTGTCAATGTTCTTTTTCAACTATGGCATCCAGAAATGAATGTGGTACTGCAAATGAAACATAACAGTAGGTAATAGAAAGTATAATTTCTTTGGATCTGGATACTATTCCTAACTCTTAAAAAAAACTCAAATTTCTATTGATTACTTTTGTTTTCACTTAGTAATTTCTGAATATTTTATTCATCTTTACTGTCCCTCTGCACAGGGAGTCATCTCTTGTATTATACATTTATAGAGAAAAGGAAAAAAAGGCTATTCAACAAAACAAAAATATCAGCTATGCAATATAACAGTATATGAAATATTCCAGGGAGAGAGGTACATGTAGTTTTTTGGTTATTGTTGTTCTTTCCATTAATATTTTCATAGTTATCATTTAGTTATCATAATATCCCATTACATCCATGTACTCTAATTTGCATAACCATTGTCCAGTTAATTGGCATCTACTTATTTCCAGTTCTTTACTACCACATAGAGTGTCCATGAATACTTTGCTATATGTGAGACGTTTCCTTCTGACTTTGAAAGTTTTGGAATTTAGGTTAAGCAGTTGAATCACTGGGTCAGATGCTATATGGATATTTTAGTGTCCTTTAAAGTACAATTTGATTTCTTTCTAGAATGAATGGATGAATTCACAATTCCATCAACAGGGCTTTCGTGGTGTTCTGTATTCTATGCTGGAGATTCTTTTTAACAAGTAAATGCAGACAAAGGACCAGAAGATTTCAAAATGCTCTATGAGTGGAAACCATCTTGACCTTTTCCACCCCAAGACTGCTTCTGTTATTGTTAGGTATTATATGAAATATTCCTTACATATTAGATCAGTCTTAGAAGAATCCACTGATCATATGAGAGAACATGAATTCCAATATACAATGTTTTCAGTATGCTTGGGTATTTCAGTGGTCCAAAAATGACTGAATACCAAAACAGGAAATATATAGACAATTATGAATGTACAAATCTTTTGCACTCATACAGATCTGTTTATTCAAGAGAAAAATGCAAAGTAAATGAAGTTTAGTCAAATGGTGCTGCCCAAGAGGAAGTGAAAACCTCTTTACTTTTCCTGTCTTTCATGTGGCAGATCCATCTACTAAACACAATCTAAATGGAAACAGGAAACCAATGTGTCTACCAGGGTCAGAGCTCAGCAAAATCATTTTGTTAAATTCAATTCAAATGTCTAAAGAAATGTAGTATAGTAAAGCCTTGCAGGACTATACACAAAACTTCCAAAACCCTCAGGCTTTTGGAATGTACAAGCAGAAATAGCAAAAAAAAAAAAAACCCAAAAACCTCTTTGAGAGTGAATCAGCAGTTCCAAAGTACCCAACAGGAAAAGGATGGATGCAATGGAAAAAAAAGAACCTGAAAGTTATACCTATTATGCTATAATTGTTTGGTCTATCCTAAGGAAGTAAAGGAATATCCTGATTTGCTGCAAAGGGCTTTCATGGCAAGGTGGTTTGGTATAGGTGAAAATACTTTGAACTCATAATCCAAGAGATCTAGGTTCAAGTCATACCTTAGTTACTTCTTAACTGTGTAACCCTTACTAAGTTGTATACTTTAATTTCCAACTAAAGAATGTAACCTACCTCATAGGAATGATATAATGAAAAATATATTGTAAATATTAAAGTGCTAGATACATATAAACCATTATTATAAAAGGCCGAAGTTTTCAAATCAGTCAGGAAATGCTGGAAAATGTTAATAACAAGAAGAACAATGTTCTCTGTATGTATTTTGTGTGTACAGAGTTAGTTACATGTTATCTCTCTTATTAGAAGGTGACCTTCTTAAGTGTAGAGAGAATAGTTTTGCCTTGGTTTTTGATCCCAGTACATGGCACGTTGTCTAGCACATAACAATCACTTCACGATTGTTTATTTACTGAAAAAAAATTCCATATGGTGCAAAATATTTTCCACAATATTTTCATTTTGCAAATATTGTTAACAATATTCACATCTAATCTCTCTGGAAATTGATTATCTCATCTTTAAAATAAGCAAGTTTCTATAGAATCTTATAATTGGAAGAATCAGAGAAAAAGATGGACTTTATCTCCAGCCCTCATGAATTCTCAAACCTCTCAAAAATAAGAGGTAGTAATCACAGTGTCTTCATGGTTTAAGAAAAAAATTCCTAATTCTTCTCCAGTTCACTTAGTAATTGTGCCTTTACCATTCCCACACTCTGAAAAGGTAGCACAGCCTCTTAGAATCACTTAGGAATTCCCTTGATTTTCACACCACATAGCTTCTGCCCTTGCCACTATTCTGAGGCAATTAACAACAGAAAATTACTCTGCCTTTCCCTGTTTCATCTTGTATACCAGAGGAAGGAGTAAAAAAAATATGGAGGTTGCTTTGCCTGGTGAAATACCACTGATACAGAAACATAAGGTATGGAGGGAACTGGAGCAGGATACCATAATGTGTTTGTACTGGAGAGGAACATTTCATTGGATCTGAAGGAAAGGGTACTAGTATATGACAGAGGACAATTCTTTTCTACCTAGAAGTTATTTGGGGCAAATATTGACACTACTGAAAAGTAACTGCTCATTGTGGGAGGAGGTTGAGGCAGCTCTGAGATTGAGTCATCAGGGAAACTGCCATCAAAGGAGAAGGAGCCAGAAAAGATAGTGATTAAAGAATATAGGAGGAGAAAAATAGACAGAAATTATCAAAGTTCTCAAGAAGAAGAAAACTAAAGTCCAAGCAAAACTTTAAGCACAAGCAAATAAACCAACATGGAATGCGTTAATAATAGAAGGGAATATAGCCTCTAGATCACCGAAGGGAGTCCAAAAATTTCTGAATAAATATAGGAAGACTAAGGAAAATAATTACCATCTGATGAGACAGAGGTCTTAGTGAATTCTCAAGGAAATAAGGAACCACGTAAGAATATTTCTAAATGGTCAAAAAAAAAAATAAAAGCAGAATTTATGGCCTACCACAACAGAAATAATACAAGGAATAGAAAGAATTGATTTCAAGGTGGCAAATCTCATGAAAGAAATAACAACTGATTGGGAAGGGAAATATAAAAACTAGAAGGAATATCTGGGAGAAGCAAAAAGCAATAGCATTACAAGAATATATGATCTCTATATAAGTGAAACATATTGACCTCATAAAATAAGATATGGAGAGATAAACTAAGGTATTGTACCTCTCCTGGAAAATTATGACAACTCCAAAAACCTCAGCACCATGAAATAAGAAATAATAAAAGAAAAGTTCACCTGACATTTTGAACATAGAAAACAATATGCTAATGGGAAAAAACAAACGAACAAACAAAATGTATTCTTCAAACTCCCAAGATGCATAGTGGTTAAATTTAACAATGCCAAAGTTGAACCAAAAATTCTGCAAGTGACCGATAGAAAGACCTTCAAATATAAAGAAACAGAATTTTGAATACAAGTCTATTTTGCATCCATCAGAAACTGCAGGAGTAGGGAATGAAACAATTTGAGCAAAGAAGTTCAAGATTTAATTCAATGTGAAATACCCTGCAATTTCTATTCATCAATGAAAAAAAAGATGACATTCAATAAAAGAATCATTTGAAGCATTCCTACAAAGACCAGATGTGATCAGATTATTTGTTTGCCGATACATCAAACAACATAAGTAGAAGGAAGGCAAACAAATATAACAAGCAAGAAAAGCAAAATTAATGTAATTAATTCCCCATTAAAAAGAGGGGGAAAATTAAAAAGAAAATTATGCCTACTGGGTAAAAATGAATTACTAATGCTACTACTCAAACAACAAAAATAGCAAAAGGTGGAACCCTAAGAGAATTCTTCTAAAAATATACAAGGAGACAAGGATGAAAGAAGAACTTAAGAGCAAGAACATGGTGGAGGAGCAGGTCTGAGACACTGTGGCCTCACCCTGGCCTGATCCCTGATCCCTGATGAATCACTTTTTTATTATAAAATTATAGAATGGGGGGACAAGTAAAAAGAGAGTAAAGGAAGAATACAGAAAAGAATGTGCGATTTATCCTAATCAAGTCAAACATTAATAAGGAAGAGACAATAACACCTTTAGGCTCAAAAAGAAGAGGGCAAAAACAGTTTGTGGGGAGTTTGAGGATAAATAGGAATATCCATATTAATATCACTATCACAGGTAATAAGATCAATCTACTTTTTGTGTATATCAATGCAAACATATATGCACACAGATATTGTTTACATTAAAATGACTTCTCAGTATTTCTGTCTTTATTACATATCTTTAGTGAAAAGTCACTTGAGAATAAATGAGTTTACTTGAGATTAGCAAAATTACCCTATAATTGAATAATTGGAGAGCCCACTTTGAGGAAGCAGGGCTAGTGTCTGAGTCTTTTAGCTTCCATGCTTCTTAGGGCCTAACTTATATTTCTCTCTGTGTCCACAGTAACTTTAGCAAGGTAGGTGATTGACAAAGGTAAATTAAATTCAATACATTTTAATACATCTAGTTCTTATAATTCTAACTCACTGTTTGATATCATAAATTGTTATGATATTTGGAAGATGAAATATTTTGGAAGAGATTTTTATGAAAATGAAGACCCTATATAGAACTTTCAAGCTGTTTAAAAGTTGAAAGATTTTTCATGAACACATAAAATATGTGTGTGTTCTTTTATTTCCTGAAAAATAAAATAACCAAACAGAATACAAGATAGTGGAGTAAAAGCAGGGAGTTGTTTGAAGTCTCCCCTAGGACCCTCCAAATACCTGTACAATGACTTTAAACAAATTCTAGAGCAGCAGAACCCACAAAATGACAGAGCGAAACTCATTTTTCAGCCCAAGACAAGCTGGAAGGTCAACAGAAAAGGTCTATAACACCAGGCTGGGAAAGAAACACAGACCAACTCTTGCTTTGCCAGCACAGACAAGACTGGAGCAGGCCTCAGGGCATTGAATTACTGATAGCTGTGGTGGTTTCCAGACTTATCAACCCACAAATGCCCATAACAACTTAGAAGGTCAGTAGGACCTAGGTGAGAGAGGAGCTTGGTCCAGTCCCAATCCCAGGGTGGTGGAGGTGGCTGCATAGCATGTGCTGCTTCTATATCTCTCCATCCACAAACAGTGGGGAGATTGAGTGCTTAATCAGAGAGAGATTACAGAGATCTCTTTGCCAGCACTGAGGCAGTATTCTTTTGCTTTGACATACTTGGATCTTGGTCATTGTCCTGGGTAGTGGTTCTAGGGCAAGGAGGAGTGCTGGCATGATTTAGCTTGTGGCAGCCATGGAGAAGGAATCCTCCTCATAGTTCCAAGACAGAAAAGAGTGCTTTTGTCACTCCCAGACCAGAGCACAGGCCAGGAGATGAGTAAACACCTCTCCTTTGAGCATACCAACTTGAAAGAATTGAAAATTTATATGCCTCAAAAAGTATCTCTGAAAGCAGCTGCACAAAATCCCTGGAGCTTGGGACAGTAAACTCTTCACCCTGGAAGCAGAGTTCTATCTTAACAAAGAGTTAAAATGTCAAGTAATTGACTAGGAAAATGAGCAAAGAGTTAAAAGAACACCTCAGACTATAGAATCTTATTTTGGTGAAAAAGAAAATGAAAACATACAACCAAAAGAAGACAACAAAGTCAAAGCTCCTATGTCAAAAGGCTGCAAGAAAAATATGAATTGGTCACAGACCATAGAAAAGGTCAAAACAGATTTTGAAAATCAAGAGAAGTAGAAGAAAATTGGGGAGAGAAATAAGAGTGATTCAAGAAAATCATGAAAAATGAGTGAATAGCTTGCTAAACAAGACCCCCCAAATAATGAAGAAAATAACACCTTAAAATAGGCTAACCCAAATGGCAAAAGATGTCCAAAAAGTCAATGAGGAAAAGAATGCATTTAAAATAAGAATTAGCCAAATGGAAAAGAAGGTCTGAAAACTCACTGAAGAAAATAATTCTTTAAAAATTAGGATCAAATGGAAGCTAATAACTCTATGAGAAAACAAGAAATTATATAAGAGAATGAAAAGAATGAAAAAATAGAAGACAATGTGAAATATCTTAAAAAAAAAAAACAATTGGCTTGGAAAAAAGATCCAGGAGAGGGAATTAAAAAAAAATTACTGGACTACCTGAAAGCCAAGATCAAAGAGAGAGCCTGGATATCACCTTTCAAGAAATTATCAAGGAAAACTGCCCTGATATTCTAGAACCAGAGGATAAAATAGAAATTGAAGGAATCCACTAATCACCTCCTGAAAGAGATCCCCAAAGGAAAAATACTAGGAATTTTGTAGCCAAATTCCAGATTTCCCAGGTCAAGGAGAAATTATTGCACATAGACAGAAAGAAACAATTCAAATATTGTGGAAACATAATCAGCATAACACAAAATTTAGCAGCTTCTACACTAATGGATTGGGGAGTTTGGAATGTGATATTGTGGAGGTCAAAGGAGCTGGGATTAAAACCAAGAATAACCAGCCCAGTAAAACTGAGTATAATATTTCCGGGGGAAAAAATTATTATGAATGAATGAAATGGAAGATTTTCAAGCATTTGTGATGAAAATACAAGATTCCAGGGGTTGGCCAGTTGGCTCAGCAAGTAAGAGCTCCTACTCCAGTGTTGGGATGACCTGGGGATCAAATCTGGGCTCAGATACTTAGCACCACACCCAGAAATAACTGGCTGTGTAACTTAACCCCGATTGCTTAAAAAAAAATACAAGACTCAATAGAAGCATGAAAAGGTAAACAGGAAAGAAAAATCATAAAGGACTTATTGAAGTTGAACTATTTACATTCCTACATGGAAAGATAATATTTGTAACTCAAGAAATGGTGAGGTGGAATGGGGCAAATTGTCTCAAATAACAGAGGCAAGGAAAAACTTTTAAAATGGAGAAGAACAAGGGAGAAGTGAGAGGGAATGAATGAACCTTACTCTCATCAGATTTGGGGTAAGGAGGGTATAACATACACACTCATTGAGCATGGAAATCTATCTTATGGGAAAGTAGGGGGAAAGGGAATAAGGGAGGATGATAGAAAAGAGGGCAGATTAGGGGAGGAGGTAGTCAGAAAGAAACCCTTTTGAAAAGGGACAGGCTCAAAGGAGAGAATAGAGTAATGGGGAGGAGCAGGATAGGATGGAGGGAAATATAATTTGTTTTTCACAACATGACTATTATGGAAGTGTTTTACATAACTACACATGTGTAACCTATATTGAATTCCTTGCCTTCTCAATGAGGGTGGGTGGGGAGGAAAGAAGGGAGAAAATTTAGAACTCTAAACAAATAAAAAAACAAATGTCAAAAATTATTTTTACATGTAACTGGAAGATAAGATATACAGGAAATGGGGTATAGAAATCTATCTTGACTACAGGAAAATAGAAGGGAAGGGGATAAGAGAAGGGGGTGGTGGTGATAGAAGAAAGGGCAAAATGGGGGAAGGAGTATTCAGAATGCATGCTGTCTTTGAGTGCGGGGAGGGAGAAATTGGGAGAAAATTTGGAACTCACTATCTGGAATTGAAAATGTGGAACTCAATATGTAGAAGTGAATGATGAAAACTAAAAAGAAATAAATTAATAAAATAATTACAATAAAATAACTAAACAGATTATCAACCTTTTAATATTTTGTTGGTGTGTTTTCTTTTAATGTTACATTTATACAATGATATCACTTTTAAGAGACCTTTTATAACAAAGTAAAATAAAATAAGTAAAGCTAATAATACAATGAACTAATCTGAAAGTGCATAGATTTTATATCTGTAGCTTCTTCCACCTCTCTATTGAAAAAGAATATCTATTTTTTCTCTCACTCCTCACTTCATTAATTAAAAGGAAAATAAAATAATTTTCTTTAAATTATGCATAGCTAAGAAAAAATTCTCATAATGGTTGTATTCAAAAGTGTATATTTCTTATTCTGCAACCTAAATCTATCACCTCTCTATGATATATAGCCTACCTCTGGAATTGTGTATGGTCATTAGATTGATCATAATCCTTATATATTTCAAAGTTGTTTGTTTTTACACCCTTGTTGTAATTACAGGAAGAGCTCTTCTGGTTCTTCTCATTTCACCTTGCATCAGTTCATATAATTCTTTCCATGTTTTTGAAATCATCTATTTCCTCATTTTTATAGTACTCCATCACATTCACTTATTGCAATTTAATCAGCCAGTTATCATTTGATAGATAACCCTTTATTTTGCCATTTTTGTCCACTACAAAGAGAAGTGCCTTAAATATTTCTTGTGCATATAGGACCTTTTTCTCTTTCTTTAATCTCTTTTGAGCATAAACCTAACAGTGGTACAGTTATCACAAGGGTTATCAATTAATAACAGAAATGATGGAAGGGTCCTTTAATTTTTAGCAATATGGTATATTGGCCTTGGTGTTCTAACACAGTGGTGTTGCTACTCTATCTGGACTATATTTACACTTTTGCAATCATTTTGCACATTATTCTTTTTCACCTTGCTGTCTTTATGACATCACTTATTACAAGCTTTCTCTTGTTTCTTTGAGTTCCTCATATTTGTAATTTCTTTTTTGCTTTTTATGATTAAGACTGCGTATTGCTAGAACTGTTGACCTAGATTATACTCCCCTTGCTTTATTTTATTTTACTTATTAAAGACTGAATCTCCTTATTTTGCCTTAGATAACCTCTGGTTCCTCACCATATTACATCTAAACTTGGCACTATTGTTCTAGCCCAGTATAATTCAGAACTGAACATAAGAAATTTCAGGGGTGGTGAACCTGTGACCTTAAGGTTACATGTGGCCCTATAAGTCTTCAAGTGTAGACCTTTGGCTGAATCCAAACTTCACAAAACAAATCTCTTTAATAAAAAGATTTGTTACATAAAATTTGGACTCAATCAAAAGGTTACACCCAAGGAACAGAAGGAAACCTAGTTTTTTTTTTTTTTTATAAGCACATTGATAGCATTATAGGAGTCATAGATGATTAGAGGTGGAAGAAAGTACCTTAAAAGTAATCTAAGAGAGGATTCTGGGAAGATGTGGGACTAGATCAGAAAAATTTCCATCTCTCAAGATTTTCCTCCACAAAAGGGATAAATAGTGCCTCTGAGCAAACATACAGCTGTGAAAACAAATAAAAGTAGGGCCAGAACAAGAGTCCTCTTGGGACAATTGGATAAGACCTGAAGAAAAATCCCAGAAGAGGTTTACCTCCCAGTGAAGAATGAACACCTCCAGGTGAGGATCTTTAACAATCTGTGGCAAGCTGCTTGAATGACCAGCAGCAGCCCTGGGGTTAGCTGGGTTGTGAGACTACCTCACTCCAAGCCACAGGAACTTTTTTTTTTGCCTTTTGGAGGGCAATTGGGGTTAAGTAACTTGCCCAAGGTTACAGGGCTAATATTTTTGTGTGGGTGTTAAGTGTCTCATGCTCGGGTCCTCCCGACTCCAGGGCTGGGGGAGGGGGTTTACTCACTGCGCCACCTAGCCACCCCAACTTGCTCAAGGTTACATGGCCAGGTGTTTCTTGGTGGGTGCTAAGTGTCTGAGCCCGGATTCAATCCCCAGGTCATCCTGACACTGGAGCTCGTGCTCTTACTCACTGTGCTACCTGGCCACCCCCATCACAGGAACTTTTTACCTCTGCAGCTGTGAGGGGAGTTGGGCATCTAACCAGGGAAAGATCTAGGGAATATTTGCTGACGAGAAATGCCAGACTCAGCTGTGCTTCAGAGAGTGGTGGGGGTGAGAACAAAGCAGCACATGCCTGGTGAGAGCAGAAGCAGTGGGGTGGGGCCACCACTCACTGGAAGCACTTACAGGAGGAGGTCTTGGTTTGATTTCCAGGTTAGAGGAAAGAACCTAAGAGATCAGAGGCCGGAGGCACCATTCCTCATACCCCAAGACTAGAGGTAAAAAAATTATTACAAAAAAATGCAGAGGAAAAGGAGAAAGAATCCAACCCTAGAAAGCTACTTGGGGAATAGAGAAGACTGGAGGATTTATCTTCAGAGGAGGATACTGAAGCAAAGTAATCCTCTTCTACCCCAAAGATTAATGTCAAATGGCCACCTGCCCTAAAATAACTCATCGAAGAACTAAAAAAGACTTTAAAAATCAAATGAGAGAAATTAAGGAAAAACTAAAAATAAAAATAAGTATAATACAAGAAAAACAAGATTATAAAAAAGAAAGTCAACCAATTAGAAAGGGAGATTCATAATCTTAAGGAAGAGAATGAATCCTGGAAAATCAGAAAATCAGAATTGGGCAAGGGGAAGCCAGCAAAGTTATAAGAGATGAAGAAATTAAAAAAAAAGATTTGACATAAAAGAGCCAAGAGAAATATAAGGTATATACCAATGACCAATTAGAGGGGACTAAATAAGGGTACATTTTTTGTATGAAAAATGTAAGACCTATGTCTAAAATTGTTACTAGTAATTAGGTAGCTGATGAGAAAGATTGGGGTAGACCTGTATATGATATGACTTCAAAAAGTAAAGCCATTCAAGAACAGCTAAAAGAGGAATTATAGAGATGAGGTTCAAGAGGAAGAACCAATACAGAGGAATTAGATGGGGGAGAGAGACTGTTAGTTCTGGAAACCTACTTTCATCAGGAATGGATTTAAGAAGGGAAAATGCACATACAGTATAGAAGAGTATAAATGTCTTCGAAATTTAAAAAGAAATAAAACTCTAAAGGCATAGGGAGGGGAAAGAGAAGAAAGGAGGCATCTTTACAAGGGAGGGTGAGGGAACTAGTTAAAAGGCAGATAATGAAGAAGCTTTAGATTTAGGGCAATGGGAGGATAAGAGAGGGACTGCTGGAGTGAGGGTAAGTAATAGGAGGGCAAGATAGCAGGTAGAGCACTTAGTATATTGATGGCATTATAGAAGTCATAAAGAAGAGTTAGGAGCAATGGGAAAAAAGGTAGGCAAATATTAAAACCAGATTAGGCGTAGAATCTCTTAGCGAAAGCATATGTTTATGTGCCTGTATATGTGTGTATATATATACACATATGCATATAGTATATATATCAATGCATACATACATATGTATATAGTATGTGCATATCAATACATACACACACACACACACACACACACACACACATATATATATATATATATATATATATATATATATATATATATATATATCCATGCTCAATTTTAGCCTTGGGGTGGCAGGTAGCAGGGAGGAAGGGGGGAAAAGGAAGAAAGTAAAAAGTTTACTGCAGAGAACAAAAGAAAACCTACAAGGAAGAAAAGAAAATGTGGACAGCTGTCAACAAATTGCACAGTTTTGCTATATATTCTGAATCCTCTCCTATGTTCTGCTGTGCACATGGCATTTTTTTTTCTTTTCTTATTTTATCTTTAAGTTTATAATGTTTCTTTTTCTTATCATGTGCTCAAATTCTCATATTTGTCTAAAATAAAAAAAAATTAAAAAGTAATCTAATCCAACTCCCTCATTTTATAAATAAACATGAAGCCCAGAGAGGGGAATGACTTGTACAAGGTCATTCAGAGAATGGTAACATCAAAATCAACACAATTACTATCTTCTATGTTTTTTTGGGACCTATTAAATTGTCACCAAGTAACCATATTATTAACTGGAAATCTCATCAAGGGATAGAATATATGTTGGATCTGAGTCATTTTATTAGTGTATCCTGGTGCTGATATATAGATATATATCCCTATCTATATCTCTATGGTTATGCTGCCTATAAAATGGAGAAGCTAAAAATGAGGAAGATGATTTGTATTTAATAGCTAGGTGACTAGACTACCAATTGCTTTTAGAAACTAAGACTCTGAATGCAAGTGTGGTGTATTAGATTAATAGCTTTTGCTTTGACCAGCAAGAACAGGATGGTAAGGGAATAGAATACAGTGCCCCCTTTTCCCTATAGTCTAGTTCATTGTTTCTTACACAGTGGGGAGGATTAGTTTCAATACAGCTGGGCAGAATGAATTCAGCCCTAGAGATCCTATCATTTTTATCATTTCACTAAAGGGTGTCTCAGTTTAATAAGAGATGGTATTAACACTGTTTTCTTTGTTTAGGACTTTTATATGGATTAGTAATCCTAGGCCCTTTCTTAGTTTTCTTCTTTAGTAGGATGGCAAGGCGATTAGTGATAAAAGTCAGTAATGGTAGCAGTAGGTAGAGGCATCGGCTTTGATGAATATCAGATATGTGGAACTCACAGGAAGACTCTATGTCTAAACTCTTTTGTCCTGGAAATCTCAGGAGATTGGAATCTGTCTGGGTGTTTTGGTTTCTATCTGATTATAAACAAGCAAAATGGTCCCTTTCCTTTTATTTTGTCGCTAAATTGTCTCTCTAAGCTAAACATACACACACACACACACACATACACCCTAAATGTGCTCACATGAAGTTTATGAACACAAGATATATTCTATTAGTTCCACTGCTTTTCCTCCTTCTTGCTTCAAATGACCTCCATCCCTGTAAACTCTGGTTGTTTTCTTTTGTTTTTGGCTTAATTTTTTTTTATTAATGAGCTTCTTCAAATTCCAAACTTAGCTTCCTTGGAAAGAATGATTTGCGTATTAATAAACATTAGAATGTGGCCACACTGAAATGTTCCAAGGTGAGAAATGAGGCAGATATTAGCAAGTCACAGGATCACAAATTGATAACTAGGAGATACCTTAGAGGTTTTCCAAACCCACCTCCCCATTTTATGGATGTGAATGAGGCCCAGAGAAGTGAATTGAGCCAAGTTCTTCATGCAGGTAGCAAGTAGCAAAGTCAGGACTTGGGTACAGACGCCAACTCCAGATGCAATGGTTTTCCATTGAATTATAATATCACTCACAGAGAACAAGATAGGGAACACTAAAGGGGCAAGTGAAATACTAAATTGTAAAGAGATGCGATGGAGATAGTTCAGTTTAAAAACAAAACAGCAACAACATTTTCTGTAGTGACCTAAAGCATTGTGTATCTGTGCCACTCAAAGTCAAAAGCATCCCAACTCCAAGATGTGGGGTTTAACCCTTTACCCATTAAAAATGTAGAGTAAAACAGTAAATTTTCTCCTTCACCCACTCTGTAAAAAAAGATCAATGAAGTTCAAGGGCATAGCTGAAGATTTCTTGTTTTTAAGTCATTTTTCAGTCATATTCAACTCTTTATGACTCCATTTGGAGTTTTCTTGGTGAAAATTCTGAAGTGGTTGACCATTTCCTTCTCCAGATCATTTTACACGTGAGGAAACTGAGGCAAACAAAGTGAAGTGACTTGTGCAGGGTCATGCAGTTATTAGGTATTTGAGGCCACATTTGAACTTTGAAAGATCAGTCTTCCTGACTCCAGGTCTGGCACTATATCCACTGTAATATCTAGTTAAATCTCTAGAAAAATGGTGTGTAGTTTACACCTGATTAGGTGGATTTTGCTCATGGAATAACTTCTTTATGTGGTCTATGTGCAATCAAACTTATAATATCTTGAAAATATATAAATAGAGAAGGAAGTGGGTCAATCATTAAGAGAATCAAGATCAAGGGAAAGCTCCAGAACCCAAGAACTGTATTGGTTCTCACACAATGCTAATGATGAAAGTATTTGTAGTTATTAATAACATTATTAATATCTTGCATATATGTAATGTTTTAATGTTTACGAAGTACTTTACAAATATTATCTCTAAGAAGTCATAGAATAAGAAGGCATGGATGTGTTACTTTCTGTGCTGACGGAAGGAGGGTTCATTTAGGTGAGATGACAGAATGTTGAAGTACTGACAGAAGGCAAGACCCTACTGTACATACAGATGACATTGGCATTACCAGGCAGGGTATTGATGTGTTGGGTGAATTTTGACTACAAAAAGGAGATCTTTATATTTTGTTGCTATTGTTATTGTTCAGTTGTTTCAGTCATGTCTGACTTTCCATGACCCCATTTGGGGTTTTCTTTGCAAAGATGCTGGATAAGTTTGCCATTTCCTTCTCCAGCTCATTGTGTAGATGAGGAAATTGAGGCAAACAGGGAGAAGTGATTTGCCCAGGGTCACATAGCTATTAGGTGTCTTATGCCAGTTTCGAATTCTGGAAGATAAATCTTCCTGACTCCAGGCCCAGTTTTCTATCTACTATACTACATAGTTGTCCAAAAGATTGCATTTGAACCCAGGTTCTTCATCCCCTCTGTATTTTAGGGCATATTAACTTTAGGAGATTGTCTTTGGTCATGACCAATAAAAAAGGAACTGTAATAAAGTCTACCCTTACTTTTCTTACTGATTGATTTATCATATTGATTTATATATTTTTATTTATAGATATATTTATATAGTTATATTTATGTTTATATTATCTAATTGATATACATTCTTATTACTAATGTTGTTCCATCCAGTCATTAACTTCCTATATGAACTATAGAACAATAAGGTAAAAGGTTCGATTCAGATGTATTTTCTTTGTATTTTTAAAGTGAATTTGGATTACAGTGCCAATTCCTGAGAAGTATTTTTGGACAAAATTTTGTTATGTGACAATTTCTAGGAAGTTTGTTAGAAATAACTGTAAATTAATATAATTTACAGGGGCAGAGGGATAGCTTTTGAAATGTTTAGGTGAAATGCTAGCATTTTCTCTCTTATCTTAAGGGAAAATTATACAATGTGAGTAACTGAGACCTTTCAGGATTATGTTTCTGCAGCCCCAGTCTACCTTTTTATGCATTTGGAGCTCTATCACGATTTCATAGGCAGATCAATGTGATTTTAGTAGGAAGAATGGATAAATATGTTTGAGGAACAGGACAATTATAACTGGTAAAAAGGTCAGCTGAAGAGTGAGAACATTCTGCATTCCAGCCATGTTTACTTCTTAATAGGGCTGAGCGATTGGCAGAAAGTGCTAGTTTGCACAATTCAAGAGAATGTGGACTATTGCAGGCTCTTTACCCCAAGACACATTATTTTACTTATAGAAAGTGAATTTTTACAACCCTAAATTCATATTATCCTATTTTTAAATGATTTTCTTAGTAACCATGTGATTCATGGTATTTAACCTTTCTTTAACTACCAAACACATGCTCTGTCAGCTAGTAACAGGCCATGGGAGAATTCACTACACATTATGATATGATTCTCTCTCTTGTTCTTACAAGCTTCTCTTTGACTGTGTAAAAGGCATGAGAATGATCCTCCACACTAGTATATACAAGATTTCTGGGTTGATACTGATTTGTTATTCTATTCAACAAACAATAATGTGTAGCTACTAAAGTGATTTAGTTCTAGGAAGGGGAAGTGAATACTTTTCTTTCTTATGTTGTCAGAGTTTGGAGAGTAGATGTGGTACAGTGGAAAGAGAAATGGAGTTAGAGTTTGAATCCTAGCTATGCTAATTATTAACTATGTAACCTTGAACAAGTCAGCTAACTTCTTTAGTGGTAGTTATGATTCAGTTTAAGGGGTTCAGGGACCCCTCAAGTATAGGAGAGGGTCGTCTAGAATGAATTCATGGATTCAAACATTAAGTCAAGGTGGCAAAGGTTTATTTTAATGCCAATATGGCAGATAGGGCTCTTTAAGGAACTTGCAACCTAACAGGAGTGTTGCTAAAGTTTATATAGGAACAGTAATGGATTATCTGGAAGATATGCTAACAAAGTCATAATTTACAACCTTGGTTACTGGTATCATTCACTATTAAGAACCAGGGGAAAGGATTTCTCAGGGGTGTATTTTTGGTTTGTTATGTCTGTAGCAAGATAGCTTTGAGAGTTGGTGATTATAGCTTGACCTCTGGACTTTGGGAATCAATACATGATTATTCTGTGGTTACAAGATACTCCTGATTTTACTAAAGAATTTCTTCAGAGGTTAGCTTGTTCTTGTGATGGGGAAAGATTGTTTTAGTGGGGACTACTCATGAGTAATTATGGGAAAAGGTAGTTTTTCTTACTGGGGCCCAGTCATGATTTATTGCTAGGCATAGTGTCCTTGGGCTGGGGAGAAAAATGTCAGGGATAGAGTTTTGAAGCCAGGGAGAAATGTGATCTTGGAATTGGGGTCCAAGCACAAGTATACAAGCACCCCATCAGTTATTCTTGTTATTGTTTACTGTGTCTGATACTTTAAGACCCCATCTGGGGTTTTCTTGGCAAAGATATTAGATTGGTTTGCCATTTCCTTCTCCAGCTTATTGTACAGATGAAGAAACTGAGGCAAACTGGGTTAAATGACTTGCCGAGGGTCATGCAGCTAGTAATGGCTTGAGAACAGATTTTAACTCAGGTTTTTCTGACTGCAGGCCTGGTGCTCTATCCACTGTACCACCTATCTGTAAATATAAAGCAAGTAGATTAAACTGATCAGTGGCACCTGAAGCCTCCAAGGCCACATGTGGCCCTCTAGGTCCCCAGCTTGGACCCTTTGACTGAATCCAAACTTTATAGAAAAAATTAGAAGTTAGTATTCAGTCAAAGAGCTGCAATTGAGTATCTAGAGGGCCATATGCGGCCTTGAGGTCACAGGTTCCTTTACTATCCTTTACAATTCTAAATCCTGTGTTTTTATTCAGACACAAGTTGAGGAGAAATGGAATGAGGAAGACTTAGACTACAAAATCTTCAATGAGCACTGGTTTTTCCATGTTCTACAAGCTTCTGGAATTTAATAATTGGAAAATACCTTAGAAGCCATATGATCCAAGTCATGCCCAAGTGTTCCTGACAATGGCTTATGCAAGTATTTATTTGTCTTCCACTTAAACATTTTTAGTGACCAGAACAAGGATGATAAGATAAAAATATTTAAAACCAGAAGGGACATTAGAGGCAATTGAATCCAAACTCTTCATTTTGGACATGAAGAAACAGGCCCAGAGAAGTTAAGTGATTTGCCTTGGTTCTTTCAGTTAGCAAGTGTCTGCTACAGGATTCAAACCCAGGTCTCCCTCAAAGTCCTGTGCTCTATCCACTACTGACTGCTTCCTTGGACAGCCCATTTAATTTTTGGAAAACTTAAATGAATAGGAAATGTTATTTTGTTGAGCTGAATTCTGTTTTTGGTAACTTTCATTTATGTTTTTCTAGTTCTTTCCTCTGAGGCCAAGTACATCAAAGTCATTTCACCTTTGATGTGGACAGTCATTCAAAAACATGAAGATAGCTCTCTTGTCCTTCTTTTCTCTGATTAGTACCCATTATTGATTTATGTTCAAATGATGCTTGCATTGCATGGTTCATGGTCTCCTCATCATTGTTTTCCTACCCACACTATACCTTGACCATTTTGAACCTTCCTCTTGAGTATACAATGGCTCATGGATGATAAACACAGGTAAGCATCTGAGACTTTCTTCCCAAGCAAACATCACTGGCAACTTGTTTCTAATATCTGCAGTATACTTTCCCCCAGGCATATCACTGAGGATCAGGTCACAATATAATCTACTAGATGAATCAGCAGTATTTCAGCTAGAGGGGAGAAAGCCATTTTATTGTTCTCTATGATGACAGCTTTATGGGTTTCTTAGAGTGTGATGAGCAGTCGACTTTCCTTTTTTCTTTCTCATCTTTGTATGTCAACATTTTTGAGCTTGGCATTGAAAAATGTCCCTTGTCACACTGTCACATTCAGGGACTTTGCTTACCTTCCTGTTGAATTGCAGGAATGTCTAGTCATACTTCTCAATTTTACCCCGACTGGCTAATAATGAAATAATAACATCAAATTTCTTTGTGTGAAAATACACATGACATAAGTGGGATTCAGCACGGCTGAGATTATTATAAATCAATCAATGTTGTCACTCACTTTTAAGAGTGGAAAGGGATGACTGAATAGGCATAATCTTTAAAACTGTTGGAATTAATATATTTAGGAAAATGAATTGCACAGTAGACAGAATACTGGGCCTGGAGTCAGGAAGACCTATGTTCAAGTGCTGTCTAGATATTTCTAGCTATGTGACCATCTATTTGTCTTATTATCAATCTAAAAAATGGTGTACGAGTGGCAAACACTCCTAGGTTTGTTGTGAGGATCAAATGAGATAATATTTTTAAATTAGTTTGCAAATTTAAAAATATTACATAAATGCTGACTATTAATGTTCATTATTATTATTATTATATAGTAGATAGAGTACAGTATTTAGAGGCAAAAAGATCTGGATTCCAATTCTACCTCCAAAACTAGTTGTATGGACATTGGCAAATAATGTCACCTTAATGATCCTCAGTTTTCTTATCTATAAAATGAGAATGGTAATACCTCAAGTACCTACCTCCCAGTTTGTTGTTGAACAGCAAAAAGTTCAGAAGAGATTACAGATAAGCAGGGCAATTTTGAAAGTAAAATATAAAATTATGACATCTTGTACTTTTTTAGCAAGTGGTATGAAATGGAAATTTGAATTTTTGTGCAGGTTATATAATAAGATTTCTCTTCTAAAATATTCCACTCTGGGGGATTCCCTCAGAGAAGATTGTTGGGATATTTGGTGAAGATAGTATGCTTTAAAACTTAATGTGAGCAGCTAGGTTGCACAGTGGATAGAGCACCAGTACTGGCATCGTGAGGAACTGAGTTCAAATCCTACCTCAAACACTTACTAACTGTGTGACCCTGGGCAAGTCACTTAACCCTGATTGGCTCAAAAGAAAAATAAAGTACTATAGACATGCCAGTTATCATTATTGTTATAATTATCTCACATTTCTTTAGCACATTTCAGATTATAGAATGTTCTGTATGCATTATCTCATTTGTATCTTGTTCTTTCCCAGCTCTAAAATTCTATGATTTCATGGAATGTGATTTAGATTATATAAGTTTGATATCAATTCATTTGGTATTTATTGAATTCCTTCTAGGTAGAAGACACAATACCAAATCCTAATAGATGTACAAGCAGCGGTAAAAGTAATATGGTTTAGTTAGATGGAGTATTGGACAATTGAAGAATTGGGTTCTAGCCTGCCTCACATACTTACTTTCTCTATGACCTTGGGCAAATCACTTAAAACTTTTAGTCTTCAATGTCCTCATTTATAAAATGAGGAGCTTGGATTTGATGATCTCTATATTCATTTCCAGCTCTAAATCTTTGATCTTATGACCTGAGATTAATGTTGAAGACTGTACAAAAGCATTGTCCAAAGTCCCTGCTCACAAGGATGATACTATCTGGGAGATAAGAGATGAAAAAACTACAGACAATATGGAATCAAGTACCCAAATTTCTGCTCTAGTTAGATTTTTACATTAACTCAAGAATCTAGATTCATGTGAGTCAGTAGTTAATGAAGGTTTCATGAAGAATTGAGATTTGAACTTAAAAAGTAGAAAGATTTGAATTTCAATTAATCCATAGCATGCACATTGATTATGTAGCCAGTCTGTCAGAATAAGGATTTGAACCCAGGTCTTTAGTTCTATCTTTAGATCTATCTATCTATCTATCTATCTATCTATCTATCTATCTATCTATCCATCCATCCATCTATCTACACACACATACCCATGCATATATATGGCTTTCAGGTAGTCCACATAGCTGCTTTATTTCTGGGGGTTTCTGAACTTTTGAAGTTTACAAAGTGGTTACTTGGTCTGTGGAATTTCTTAAACTTATCCACATAAGATGTAGCAGAAGGGGTCTAATGCAATGAGCATTTATATAGCAACTACAATGTTCCAGGCTTAAGTGTTGACCACTTAAGTGTTAAGTGCTTTTATTAATATAATCTTATTTGATCCTCACAACAACCCTGTAGTAGTGCTGTCACCATCCCCATTTTACAATTGAGGAACTTGAGGTAAACTGGTTAAGTTACTTGCACAGGGTCAAACATCTAGTAGGGTTAGGGTTTCAACACAGGTCTTCCTAACTGCAGGCCCAAGGTTCTAACTACTGTGCCACCTAGCCACTTCTAACACAGGAGAGATAGGGGGCAACTAGGTGGCCCAACGGATAGAGCACTGGCTCTGGAGTAAAGAGCCTCACCTCTCCCCTCAAAAATGCAGCAGAGGTAGAAACATAGACAATGTCTGAGGAAATGAGGAGAGAGAGAATTTTGTGCATAGAAGATAGCCTATGAAAGGGCAAAGAAGTTGGAGATGGAAGCTCAGAGATATTAGGAATAGCAAAATGACCAGTTCGGTTGGAGTATAGAGTGTATGAAGTCAAGATTATTTAATCAACTCATAAAACTAATTTAGAATCACAATGAAAAGAGTCTAAAAGTAAGAAAGCAGTTGTATTTTATCTTGAAAGCAATGAGAAGCCTCTCAAGGTCCTTGACTAAGAGGTCATGGGGAATGTGGGTGAGATATTACAGGTTGGGGGAACAGCATGAACAAAAGTGGGTCAGTAGGAACGCATATGGTGGGTTAAACAGTCTGATTTAACTAGATTAGTAAACTCATGTTAGGTATTTATGACCAATAGAGCTGGGTGGGTAGTGGGTTCATATTTATTATCTATATAGTCCTCTATCAGTATAAACAGTATGATAATATTTGGAATAGGTATTATAGTCTGAAGAGAGCCTTATAAGTCATGTCATCCAGTTGACCATCTTCTCTTGCCTATGTGATATATTCTTGCCCTTTTCAGCCTGTCAGCTAGACAAATATACCACCAGCTTGATATTCAATCCCTATTTCATCTGCAGTCTTACAGCCTCAAGGAGATAATGTCATTTTGCCATCAGGATACTCATGTTCAAACTACTGCTTCCTTCGATTGAACTTTGAATGTGGAGTTTACTGATATCTGGAGCTTAGATCAAAATCCAAATCGGAAGCTGAAAAGACATCACCATAAACAAATCTGTGCAAAGCAAGACATCTTATGTGGGCCTGTGCTTCACAAATCTTCCCAAAGGAAAGACGTGCTTACAAGCCAAATCTTCACCTTGCCAGGAGTGACTGAAGCTTGCTAGGTAAGAGACTTCCGAGCCAGGTCAATAGAGACATAATGTGAGCTTACTGTTACTCTGACACACTTCTTTATTCTATGCTTGTAGCTAAGGGGTGTGGGACAACTTTAAAATTCTACTCTACAAGTAAAAGTGGAAAGAGAAAAATTATATCTACTGTCATATGTCTGAATAAAAGGCATAACTATTGGTCAAAGAAAAGCACAGATCCATATTAACTCCTGTCAAACTAAGGTCATAGAATGATGTCTGCCTCACTCCCCAGCTGTGGTATCTTCCTTCTGAGATCACTTTCCATTTACAATGTGTGTATGTACATATGTGCAAATATCTATAGTATATATAAACATGCATACACATACATATACACACATATATGGAGTTTGTGTGTTATCTCCCCCCCTTTAGAATGTGAGCTGCCCAAGAATAAGGATTGTGTTTTTGCCTTTCTTTGTATAAGACATTGGTACCATGATTATCATATAGTAACTACTTACTTGATGCTTATTGGTAACTGAATAAGTAAATGCCTTTATAAAAACAGCAAATTTCATTGTAGAAATGTTAAACAATAAACTAGTTTTATTATTGAAATAGTGTGTTTTGGGGAATGAGGAACTGGTCCTATCTCAGATTCATACTGACTGTGAGATCCCTGGAAAGACACAGAATCTCTCAGTGCTTCAGCAAACTAACTCTAAGAATTTAAGTTGCAGAATAGTTTGTTAGTCTTTTTTATTACAGCAATGTTCATGATTTCTCTGCACCAATGAAATCACAAATCAGGGCCAAAAAACCTCAGAAATAAACAAAACAAGAACAAAGAACCCTGTAGCTAAATTCCAATTTGTCCATTCAATATTTAATAAAACACTCTATTGCACTCTTTATATGCATACTCATTCATAAGAATTTAAGTTCCTTAACGGCATAGGCTATATCTTTTTTTGCATAAGTATTCTCAGCACCCAATGCAATGCCTGCCACATTTTGATTGGGATCCATGATTTCTTCAGGGCAGGAATTTCTGAGGGAGTAAACTCCCCAAAGCAAATAGGTAGGTGTTTCACAACTTATGCTTTTATTAAGTGTGATATATGCACTTACTGAGTTGCCTGGGACTGTGTGTACTTGTGACCTTATTTATGGTCACCCAGGCTGGTTGTGGCAAAAATAAGACTTGAACTCAGGTTATCTGGATCCAATATGCTGCTTCTCTTTAAATTTAATTGATTAGAGAAAGGCCAGTTAGAAGCACTTAGAAAGATACAAAGGCAAATAAGGGAGAGTCTTTACCCATATGTAGTTTTTAGTTTTTAATTTAGTAGAGAAGAGAAGACAAGTAGACCGTATTGCCAGTTTGCAGATTTTTTATGTTAAATGAGCAAATCAGAGAGAAAAGTGCTATGGGACCAACAGTGGAACAGGGGCAGGGTTATACACATACCACCCCTACCTCTTCTAGCTTCTCGACTTTACACACCCTTGGTTTTGTATGTTTCTTTATAGGGACTCGTTGGGACTATTTGTGAGGTTGATGCAGAGAGAGTTACTTCCTGTGATTCCTTTGTCTTTACTAATGAAATAGTTGTTAGTGTTACATTATAAATAGATAAAGGGAGAGGAATGATGAGTTTGAATTTGTTACCTTTATTTTTCTTTTGTCCTGCCATCAAGTAACAATTGTCATCCTACTCTTTCCCCCCACTATCAAAATGAAAACTAGAAGAATTCACTTAACCTGTTGTCAAAATTATGTAATGACAGAGGCACATTTTATTTCTATGTCCTAGAGAGAAAGAAAATTAATCTCCTGATAGTTGTACAAGAGACAAAAGTAAACATAGGGCCTCTGGAGTCAGAGGATCTGGGGTTCAAATTCCAACTCCGATATTGACTATGTGACGCCTTGAACACATCTCTTAATCTCCCTGAGCTTCCTCAAATTCCTTCTTTTTAAAATAAGAGGGTTTTTACTAAATTAGGAATTTTTTTTGATACCAGGAGGACCAGATGTGCAACAGATGCAAAACATTTACTTGGTCTTTTGAGATATTTGTAAATTATTTCTTTAATATGGGGCTTGTGAACACACATATACATGTATACACACCTATACAACACATATGTAGTGTATATGGATACGTGTGTATACCTATGTGCTCCTATTGGTTTTATTTGATGTATCTAAAAAAAATCACTCTAAGAAGTGGTTCATATGCAACACTGGACTACTGAAAGTTTCCATGACCCCAAAAAGATTAAGAACTACAGGGCAAAATGGACCGCTGAGGTCTTTTCCAATTTTAGACTGTTAGCTCATGTTTGTATAGACCTTCTACCTTCTTCAAATCCATTGACAATTTTTTAGTTTGTGTCATCCCCACAACACCTCTATGTGTGAGGTTAGGTAGATAGTATTTGTGTCTGTTCAAAGGGGAGAAAACAATCCCAGAGAAATCTTTACTTACCTGAAGCTACATGGCTATTAAGCTTTATAATTGAAATTAGAATCTGGGTTTCCTGATACCCAGCCTCAGCCTCATTTTACAGGAGCATGTTGAGTCCTAATTATACTCTATTAAAAGAAAATCCAACACTGGTGTTATTAGTATACTAACGGTATTTTAGGCGTCTTAGAGTAGTAGGGTTGTGCTTATTAAATCTGTAGCACAAGAGGAAAACCTAGGTAATGCTTCAACTCACTTTTAAGCCTAACTTAGAAGATGGATATCTCTTCCATAAAAGTGCCTAAGTTACTTAGTTCTATTGCTACTCTTCTAAATGCCTTTGAACTATGGGATTCTTTTAGGCCAAATGTCTGTTTCTTAAAAAAAAAAGCCTACTTGGATTTTTATTGATTTTTAGCAGCTTCCCATAAGCTAGCCCACCTTAGGGACCTTGACTTTAAGCAAAGGGATGAATTAGGATAGAAGTCTACTTAAATGGACTGTCTTTTATTATTATAGTTGTCAGAGAACCCAGTCTGGTAAGTGATTGAACATCTGGCAAGTACAATAAAATAGATGGTGATGGCCTTCCATATAACCACAATATATTTACTAGAAGTTCCAATAATTTGACATAGATGATATTCTGGCACTATCAGAGGCTGAAAATTGACCCTGTAAGTTAACACCAGTAATAGCCCACTTAACCAGTGTTTCAACATCCAAGTATTCCTTTTTATTTAGAACCAATTCTGAACCTGGAAGTAAATCAAAAAGACTTTAAGAATGAGGACATAGTTCTCACAAAGCCCATGCATTTCATATATAGACATAAATACATACACACACATACATATACATGGGTGTGTATGTATATAGTTTTTTTATAGTACAACTTCAGATCCTCAAGGTAAGACCTAATAATGTAGAATTGTGTATAAAATAAGGTTAACGATTCAAAAATCTTGATAGACATATAGTTGTACTTTTTGCTGCTGTTGCTGTTTTCCCCAGCAGTGTCAATTCTTCCCAAGTGACTGGGGGCACTAATTTATATCCCTTACAGTGGGGATCATATTTTTCCCTCATTACTCTCCCTTTAAGACTCCTGTCAAAGATCAAGTTGCTTTGAAATTATGTCAACTTTCAGATTGGGTCTCTTCCTTATGTTTCAAAGAAAATTTGCATTTTTCAAGCCTAAAATAATCTTTAGCCAAACAAATATTTCAATGTCACATTTTGCCTTTCTCCTTTCTGCTAATTCTATTTGTCTTTATTTTATGCCTTACAGGAAACATGGGTTCTTTCTCAAGCAGACAGGACAATGAAATTCTCTGCAACTGGAAGAGGTTGAAGTTGGAGAAATAGGTTTCCTTTGTGCTTCAGAACATAGTGAATATCTGATAACATCAGTTTGAGAAATTAACAAAATTCTGATTTATAATTACCATTATAGACTAATTTTGGATTGTTGCCCTATATAGAATTTATTTTTGGGTGGTAGAGCTTGATTTGTAAGACCTTGATCAACTGAGTACCCTACTCCACTTGATGAATTTACAAAGCAAACAATGAAAAGAAATCATAAGGAACTTATCAAAGTTGAACTATTAACATTCCTACATGGAAAAACAAACATTGTAACTTATGAAAGTTTTCTCTGTAGTTGAAGGGATTAGAAATATATATATATATATATATATACACACACACATATACACACACATATACATATGTGTATATATGTGTCTATGTATATGAGGGTATATGGGCATATGAATACATATGTGAATGTGTGTGTATATGTTTACTGGTATATGTAGATAGAGGGCATAGGACCAATTTAACAGGAAGGTATGATACTTAAAAGGTGAAATTAAGAGGTGAGAGGAATATAATGAGAGGAGATGAGGAGAGACAAATTGGGGTAAACTATCTCATACAGAAGAAGCAAGGGAAAATGGTTACAATGGAGGGGAAGAATAGGAAGGCAAAAGGGAATGGGTCAACCTTATTCCCATTGAATTTGGCTTGAGGAGGGAGTGAAATACACACTAAATAGGGCATCCCACCCTCCAGGATAGTAAGGGAGGAAGGGGATGATAGAGGGGATGATTGAAGGGAGGGCAGGCTGGGAGGGAGAGAAGTTTGAAGCACCCACTTTTGAAAAGGGACAGGATCAAAGTAGAGAATAGAGCAAGTGTGAGGTGGGATAGGAGGGAGGGAAATAAAGTCAGTCTTTTACAATATATCTACTATGTTATTGTTTTGCATTAGCCACACATGTACAACCTATACTGAACTGTTTATCTTCCCAGTAAGGGTGGGTGACAAGGGAGGAAGGGAATGAATCCAGAATTCAAAGTTTTAAAATCAAATATTCATATATATGTGTGTGTGTATTTATATATACTATTATTAATACCATCTTACATGTAATTGCGAAATAAGATATACAGGCATTTAGGCATAGAGATCCACTGGAAAAGTTAAAAGGGGCATGGGAGAAAATATGGCAGAGAGCAGATTGGAGTAGGGGATAGCCTGTGGGACTTGTATTTTGGGGGCGGTGGATAGGGGAAAAACGGGGAGAAAATTCGTAACTCAAAATCTGGCGGAAACGAATGATGTAAATCAGAAGTTAATAAAGCATTTAAAAAAAGAAGTAGGAAGACACAGTATATAGACAGTTAATAAAATGATTTATGATTAAAAAAATAAATGTATCTGGGATTAAAACCAGGAATCACCTACAGAGCAGAACTGAGCATCATGTTTCAGGAGAAAATATGGCTATTCAGTGGAATAGAGGACTTTCAAGAATTGTTGATGAAAAAACCATAGTTGAATAGAAAATTTGACATTCAAATATAAGAAGCAGGAGAAGTAAGAGAAGGTAAACAGGGAAAAGAAATCATAAGTAAGTTATCAAAGTTAAACTATTCACATTCCAACATGGAAAAACAGTAATTGTAACTGATGAAACTTTGCAGAATGAAAATAGTTGAAGGCAGTATATATATATATATATATATATATATGTGTGTGTGTGTGTGTGTGTGTGTGTGTGTGTGTGTGTTTGTGTGTCTGTGTGTCTGTGTATGTGTGTATATATATGTATATGTCTATATAGGAGGATATATGGGTATATGAATACATATGTGAATGTGTGTATATATGTTTACAGGTATACATAAATAGAGGGCACAGTACCAATTTAATAGGAAGGGATGATACTTAAAAGGTGAAATTAAGAGGTGAGAGAGGAATATAATGAGAGGAGAATGTGGTAAACTATTTCATATAGAAGAGGCAAGGGAATATGTTTATAATGGAGGGGAAGAACAGGATGGCAAAAGGGAATGGGTCAACCTTATTCTCATTGAATTTGGCTCAGGGAGGGATGACATATACACTAAATAGGGTATCTCACCCTACAGGAGAGTAGGGGTGAAGGGGCTGAGAAGGGGGATTATGGAAGGGAGGTCAAGGTTTGGGGGGAGGTAAGTTGGAAGCACCCACTTTTGAAAAGGGACAGGATCAAAGTAGAGAATAGAACAAGTGGGAGGTGGGAAAGGAGGGAGGGAAATATAGTCAGTCTTTTACAATATATCTATTATGGTAATGTTTTGCATAGCTACACATGTACAACCTATTCTTAATTGCTTATCTTCCCAGTAATGGTGGGTGATAAGGGAGGAAGGGAATGAATCTGGAATTCAAAGTTTTAAAATAAAATGTTTAAATATATATTTATTTATATTAATACTATTTTACATGTAATTGGGAAATAATATATATAGGCAGTGGGGCATAGAGATCTACCATGCCCTACTGGAAAAGTTGAAGGGCGTATGGAGAAGATATGGGAGAGAGCAGATTGGAGAATGGGATATACTGTGGGACCACTAATTTTTGGTGGCATGTAGGGGAAAAAGGGGAAAAAAATTTGTAACTCAACATCTGGTGGAAAATGAATGATGTAAACCAGAAGTTAATAAAGAATTTGAAAAAAATCATTATTCATCACTAGTTCCACTCAGTTCTACCAAAGGGTCCCCTGTACTATCTCTCTGATCTGTTATCTGATTACCTTAACTTTTCTGGAGTGAGAGCTCTGGAAGCTGTTGCTATCATGGCCTCCTCCGAGGACAGCTATTGTTGCTACCTTCATGTGCACTCTTCACTGGGCTCCATGCCAGTTTCACAGACCTCTCTTGTTGACCTTCTTGGTTGCCTTAGGTTGGAGAAATGTCTTAACTAAACCTTTTGTTGAGTCTGCCACTCTAAATTTTATTTGAGGCTTTATTTCAAAGTTGTTTGGAGGGTAACGTTGAAAGAGTTCAGCTAGCTTATAAAGGCCCCATTTCTCAACCATATAAAGAAATAAATCAAATTTATCAAAGTAAAAGCTATTCCCCAATTGATAAATGATCCAAAGATATGATCATTTTTCAGCTGAAGTTATCAAAACTATCTATAGATATGAAAAAATGCTCTAATTCACTATTGGTTAGAGAAATACAAATTATTACAATTCGGAGGTACTACATTATATGTATTAGATTGGCTAATAGGACAGAAAAGGTAAATTGTAAATATTGCAGAGTATGTGGGAAAAATGAGTCTTTATTGCACTATTGGTGGAGTTGGGCACTGATTAGTCATTCTATTGAGCAATTTGGGACTGTACAAAAAGAGGTATTAAAACTATCCATATCCTTTCAACTAACAGTACCACTGCTATTTCTGTATCCCAAAAGATATTTAAATATAGGAAAATAATTTATGTGTACAAAAATATTTATAGCAGCTCTTTTCTAAGGGTAAAGAATTAGAAGCTAAGGGGAAGACCATTAATTGGGGAATGGCTGAACAATTTGTGGTATGTGATTATGATGGAATACTATCATACTATTAGAAATGACGAGCAGGATGCTGTTAGAAAAAAAAAAGCCTGGAAAGATGTGCACATATTGATGGAGAGTGAAATGTACTGTTTACAGAGTAACAGCAATACTGTGAGATGATCTGTTGTGAATGACTCAGCTATTCAAAGCAATATCATGATTGAGGACAATTTTGAAGGACTTATGATGAAAAATGCAATTCATCCTCAGATAAAGAACCGATGGTGCTTGAATACAGATTGAAACATACATTTGTTTAACTTTCCTTATTTTTCTTGACTTTTTGTCCATGTTTCCTTTCACAACATGAATATTATGGATATTTTTTTGCATGAATGCATGTGTATAACCTATATTGAATCTCTTATCTTCTCAGTGGGAGGGGGAAAGTGAGGAAGGGAGAGAATTTGGAATTCTTGAAGTTTTAAAAGATGAATGTTAAAATTCATTCAATGTTAACATTTCATTTGTACAAAATATTTTAATATATAAAGGGAAAATGAAAAAAAAACTAAAGAAAAAAGAAAAGAAGAATAAAGAGTTCAGACGGATTGCTGGTTCTACTCTGACATTTAAAAAAAATAAATTAATTTATCTTTAGTTTTCAACATTCACTTCCATAAGTTTTAAGTCTCCTCTACCTCCCTCACCTCTGCCCTCTCCAAGACTGCAGGCAATCTGGTATAGGCTCTACATGTGCATTATTATTAAGGATATTTTTTATTAGTCATGTTACATAGAAGAATTAGAATTAATGGGAAGAATTATGAGAAAGAAAAAAAAACAAAGCAAACAAAAAATAAGAGAGCCAATAATATGATTCTGTCTGCATTCAGATTCCATAATTCTTTCTCTGAATGTAGATGGCATTTTCCATGAATGAGTCTATTGGAGTAGCTTTAAGTCCTTGCATTGCTGAGAAGAGTTAAGTCTATCAAAGTAAGTCTTTGAGCAAAGTAGCTATTACTGTGTACAATGTTCTCCTAGTTCTGCTCATTTCAGTAAGCATCAATTCATATGTCTTTCCAGATTTTTCTAAAGTCCACTTGTTCATCATTTCTTATAGCACAATAGTATTCATTTACATTCATACAGTACAACTTGTTCAGCCATTCCCCATCTGTTCAGCATCCTTTCAATTTCCAGTTCTTCACCACCACAAAAAGAGTTGCTATAGATATCTTTGTGCATGCGGGTCATTTTCCCATTTTTGTGATGTGTTTGGAAAACAGGCCTAGAAGTGCTTTGACTGAGTCAAAGTTATGCACAATTTTATAGCCCTTTGGGCATAGTTCCAAATTCCTTTCCAGAATTGTCTTATCAGTTCACAACTACACAAATAATGCATTAGTGTTCTAATTTTCACAATCTTCTCCAGCATTTATGATTTTCCTCTTTTGGTATGTTAGCCAATGGTATAGGTGTGATGTAGTACCTCAGAGTCCTTTTGACTTGCATTTCTCTAGTCAATAGTGATTTAGAGCATTTTTTTTTCATATGACTAGAGATAGCTTTAATTTCTTAATCTGAAAACTGACTTTTCATATCCTTTGACCATTTATCCATTGGAATGAATAGTATTCTTTTTTTTTAAGCAATCAGGGTTAAGTAACTTCCTCAAGGTTACATGGCCAGTTATTATTTCTGGGTGTGGTGCTGAGTATCTGAGCCTGGATTTGATCTAGGTCATCCCGACACTGGAGCCAGTGCTCTTACTCACTGAGCCACCTGGCCGCCCCTATGAATAGTATTCTTAAAAATTAGATTCAGGTCTATCTCTATTTTTTCATGTTGCATAGAAGTATAACTATTTGAGATATGATAAAGAAAAACAAAACAAAACAAAAAGAAAAGTAATCTGCTTCTTGCATTCTGACTTCATAGTTATTTCTCTGGATGTGGATGGCATTTACCATCATGAGTCTTTTGGAATTGTTTTAGGTCCATGTATTGCTGAGAAGGGTTAAGTCTATCAAAACCAGTCATCACACACTGGCTGTTTCTGTGAACAATATTCTCCTGACTCTGCTCCCTTTATTCAGCATTAGTTCACATAAGTCTTTCCAGGATTTTCTGAAGTTTGCCTTGTTCTTCATTTTTTATAGCACAATAGCATTCCATTGCATTCATAAACCATAATTTGTTCACCCATTCCCTAATTGATGGAGATTCCCTCAATTTCCAGTTCTTGGATGCCACAAAAAGAGTTGCTATAAATATTTTTTACATGTAGGTCCTTTTTCCATTTTTATGATCTCCCAGAAGAGGTATTGCTGGGTCAGAGGGTATACATATTTTATAGTCCTTTGGACATAGTTCCAAATTGCTCTCCAGAGTGGTTGGGTAAGCTCACAGCTTGACCAACAATGAATCAATGTTCCAACTTTCCCAAATCCTCTCCAATATTTATCATTTTCCTGTTTTGTCATGTTAGTCAATCTGATAGTTGTTATGTGGTACCTAAAAGTCATTTGGATTTGTCTCTCTCTAGATGAAAGTGACAGAGCATTTTTTAATATGAGTATAGATAACTTTAATTTCTTCCTCTGAAAACTGCCTGTTTATATCCTTTGATCATTTATCAATTGGGGAATGACTAGTATTCTTGTAAGTTTGTCTCAGCTCTCTCTATATTTTAGAAATGAGAACTTTGTCAGACAAACTTGTAAAAATTCCCAGTTTTCTACTTCCCTTCTAATCTTGGTTACATTGGCTTTGTTTATTCAAAACCTTTTAAATTTAATGTAATGAAAAAACATCCATTTTGCATTCACAGTGTTCTCTATCTCTTATTTGGTCATAAACTCCTCTGTTCTCCATCAATCTGACAAATAAACTTTTCCTTGCTCCCCTAATTTATTTATATTATCTGCCTTTATACCTAAATCATGTACCCATTTGGACTTTATTTTGGTATATGTTAGATGTTGATCTATGCCCAGTTTTTGCCATATTATATTACAGTTTTCCCAGCAGTTTTTGTCAAACAGTGAGTTCTTTTCCCAAAAGCTGGGGTCTTTGCGTTTATCAAACAGTAGGTTACTATTTTCATTGACTACTATATTTTGTGGACCTACCTTATTCCACTGATCCAACATACTATTTTTCAGCAAGTACCAAGTAATTTTGATGATTGCTGCTTTGTAATACAATGTAAGATCTGGTATGGATATGCCACCTTCCCTAGCATTAATTTCATTAATTTTCTTGATATTCTGAAACTTTTGTTCTTCCAGAATACTTTTGCTATTATTTCCCTAGCTCTATAAAATAAAATTTTGACAGTTAGATTGATATGTCACTGAATAAGTAAATTAATTTTAGTAGACTTGTCATTTTTGTTACATTAGCTCAGCCTACCCGCAAGCAAGTAATGTTTTTCCAATTATTTAGATCCAACTTTATTTGTGTGAAAAGTGTTTTGTAATTGTGTTCATGTAGTTATGTGTTGTTTTGGCAGGCAGACTCCCAAATATTTTATAATGTCTCCAGTAACTTTAAATGGATTTTCTCTTTATTTGAAGTAAGTTTTTTTGTTTTACTTGATTCTCTACATATATCATCATATCATCTGAAAAGAGTGAAAATTTTGTTTTTTCTTTGCCTATTCTAATTTCTTTAATTTCTTTTTCTTCTCTTATTGCTAAAAGTAACATATCAAGTACGATATTGAATAACAGTGGTGATAATGAGTATCCTTGTTTCAACCAGATCTTATTGGAAATGCTTCTGGCCTTTACACTTTTTGTAATGCTTGCTGATGGTTTTAGCTAGATTCTACCTATTGTTTCAAGAAAAGTTCCATTTATTCCTATTCTTTCTAGTGTTTTAATAAGAATGGGTGTTGAGTTTTTATCAAAAACTTTTTCTGCATTTATTGAGATAATCATATGTTTTCTGTTAGTTTTTTTTTCTGTTTATATGATGAACTATTCTGATAGTTTTCCTAATATTGAACCAACCCTGCATTCCTGGTTTAAATCCTACCTGATCAGAGTATATTATTCTTGTGATAATTTTTTGTAATCTTTTTGTTAATATTTTATTTAAAATTTTTGCATCTACATTCATTAGGGAAATGGGTCTATAATTTTCTTTCTCTGTTTTGACACTTCCAGATTTTGGTATCATTACCACATTTGTATCATAAAAATAATTTTACAGGATTCCTTCTTTGCCTGTTTTACCAAATAGTACATATAGTATTGGAATTGATCATTCTTTAAATGTTTGATAGAATTCACTTTTAAATCCCTCTGGCCCTAGAGATTTTTCCTAGGGAGTTCGTTGATGTCTTGTCCAATTTCTTTTTCTGAGATGGGATTATTTAGCTATTTAATTTCTCTTTTGTTAATCTGGGCAATTTATATTTTTGTAAATATTCATCCATTTCACCAAGATTGTCAAATTTATTGGCATACAGTTGAGCAAAAGAGTTTCTAATTATTGTTTTAAATTCCTCTTCATTGGTGGCGAGTTCATCATTTTCATTTTTTGATGTTAGTAAATTGATTTTCTTCTTTTTAAAAAATAAAATTAGTCAAATGTTTATCAGTTATACTGATTTTTTTATAAAACCAGCTCATTTTTTAAAAATTCTTTAATAGTTTCCTTAATTTCAACATTATTTATCTCTCCTTTGGTTTTCAGTATTTCTATTTTGGTATTTAATTGAGGATTTTCAATTTGTTCTTTTTCTAGTTTTTCAGTTGCATGCCCAATTCATTGATCTCCTCTTTATCTATGTTATTCAGGTAAGCATTCAGAGATACAAAACTTCCCCTAAGTGCTGCTTTCATTGCATCCCACCAGTTTTGGTATGTTGTCTCATTATTGTCATTCTCTTGAATGAATTTGTTGATTGATTCTATGATTTGTTGTTTGTCCTACTCATTCTTTAGGATTAGATTATTTAATTTCCAATTAAATTTTAGTCCATGTTTCATGACCCTTTATTACATATTTTTATTGCATTATTATCTTAAAAGGATACATTTAATATTTCTGCCTTTCTGCATCATATTGTGAGGTTTGTATGCCCTACTACATGTCCAATTTTTGTGCATGTGCCATGCACTGCTGAGAAAAAGATATGTATATATGTATATATATACACACACATATATATTCCTTTCAATTCTCTGTCTCTCTCTCTGTCTCTCTCTCTCTCTCTGTCTCTCTGTCTCTGTCTCTCTCTCTCTCTCTCTCTCTCTCTGTGTCTCTCTGTCTCTCTCTCTCTCTTTCTGGAACCATCCTTGGGGAAAAACCATTTATTTACAATCACCCATTAATGAAATAGAAAAAAGAAAAGTTTAATAACTGAATATGCATTGTAAAATAGAGAAATGAATAATTTAATAAGCCCAATAGATCATGTGTTAAAAATGAGAGGAGAAATAGATAAATTAGAAACAAAAACATGCAATTGATGTAAAAAAACTAAATGTTGGTCCTTTGAAAAGTCTAATAAAATCAATAAAATAAATTAATATGATTAAAAAGAAGAGCACAGAAAATCAGATCAATTGAATAGCAAATGAGCAAAGTGAACTCAGGGCAAAATTAAAAAGAAATATAAAAATGATTTCTATACATAATTTTTATACATATATTCTAACAAAACTGAAAACACAAAAGAAATACAGCAACTGCAAAAACTTAAACTATCAGAAGACCAGATAGAGATCTAAAATAACCCAAACTCAGAAAAGGAAATAGATCTAGATGTAATTGAACTACAAAAAGGAAATAAGCTGGAACTGATGAGTTCCTAGAAGAGTTTTGAGTTCTATCAAACTTTTAAAGTACAGTTGACACCCCTATTTCACAAATTATTCTTAAATTTTGAGAAAAATCCATTCTTTCTGAATCATTTTAAGAAACAAATATAGACCTAAAAGACTAAATGAAGTGAAAATAATAGAGGGAAAGAAAGCTATAGGTCAATACCATTAATAAACATTCTTTCAAAAATTTTAAACAAAATTCTAGCAAACAGACAACAGTGATTTAACAAAGTGATTTAACAAAATTATTCATGATGAGAACTTGGATTTATACCAAGAGTGCATGAATGGTGCGAAATTAGGAAGACCACATATTTAATTATATTAAAAACCAAAGCATCCAAAACTACCTGCTCATTTTCAGAAATAGAGAAAAAGCTTTTGAGAAAGTATAGAATTCTTTTATGCTAATATCCTACAAAGCATAGGCACAGAGGGACCTTTTCAATATCACCAAAAGCATCTATCTAAAAGAAAAACAGACATCATATGTGATGGTAGTATACTAAAACATTTTGTAATGGATATGACAGTGAGACATGGATGCTCACGCTCTACAATTCTTTGATTTATTTCTGGAAATGCTAGCAGTAGTAATAAAAGAATCATGGTGTCTTCTTCTGGTTCTATGTTTTCATCCTCTTTGTTTCCCCAAAATAATTCTATAATCTGATTTTGCTTCCTCTGTTTCTCATTTTGCAAGTCAATTACTTGAGTTTTGAGCTCTTTGCCATGGTAGAACCCTGATTCCAGAATGAAGAGTGCTGTGTCCCAAATTTCTGGGGCTTTGTGAAACTGTTATCAGAGCTTCTTCTGGGCACCTGCCTCGGGACTGTGAGGGGGGCTGCCTCTCCACAGCCTCAACAAGCTCTGCCATGGTAGCACTCCTCACCCCAGGACTGCCACCCAAGACCATGACCCAGATCTAAGCAGGGCAAAGCAAGAGAATCTTGCCTCAACAGCCACAACGATGTTCCTGCAATTGCTCTCTGGTCCGTCACTTGGTGCCCCCATGATTTGTGGGCCTGAAGCTCTGGGAGCAGTCACTGCAGCAGCAGTTGCAGCCGCTGCCACCTGGATCTGCCCTGGGGGCAGATGTTACAGCCTGGTCTCCTTTCACCCAGTTCCAACAGAGACACTCCACTCACCTTTTACTTTCTTTTTGGCATTTATAGTTTGAGAAGGCTGGAAACCACCACAGTTGCCAGTGATTTAATTCCGTGAGGTCTGCTCTGTCTTGTCTGTGCTGCTGCTCTGTTCTGCATGGCCCATGTGGTACTGTGCTTCACTCCCAGCCCTGTGTGATAGACCCTTCCTGTCAGTTTGCCAGGCTGCCCTCACCTGGAGACATGTTTCACTCTGTCCTTTTGTGGGTTCTGTAGCTCTAAAACTTGTTTAGTAATTTTTTTTACAGATATTTGTGGTAATTAGGGATGAACTCAAGTAAGTTCCTGCTTTCATTCTACCATCTTTGCTACCTCCCTCCCCCTGCCAGGGTCCTTCTTAATAGGCTGATACTTAACTTGAAAAATGTCTTCTACTTTAAATGCAGTGTGGCTTCAGAAAGTACTGAGCAATAGTGGATATGATGTTTGCTGCCTAACAACTCAGGAAAAAATGCCAGGAGTAGAACAGGTACACACATTTATTTATCTCTCAGTGGTGGGGGCTTATGGAAGATCATGGCAAAATTTGGTTGCCCAGATTTCATCATTATTGTACACCAGTTTCCTCGTGGCATGATTGCACTGGTTCTGGATGAAACACAATGCTATCATGATTTCCTAGTTACTAATGGAGTGTAGCATGGCTGTGTGCTTAATCTCATGCTTTTTAGTATGATGTTTTCAATGTTTTCTGATGCCTTCAATGAGGAATAAAAAAGCATGAAGGTCAGCTACTATGCTAACAATAAATTATTTAACTTGAAGGACTACAAGCTAAGACTTAAGAGGAGGCACATGCTACATGCCTTTTTGTCCACAGATGATTGTGTACCCATTGCAACTTTTGAGGCTGAGATACTACAGTGTATGGATCAAATCTCTGCTGCTTGTCCTAATTTTGCCCTTTTGACATCAAGAAAACAACTGTTCTCCACCACCTAGCACCACACCATCCATACATGGTACCATCAGTTATAGCAAACAGAGAGATTTTGAATATGGATGAGTTCACTTCCCTTGGCAATAGTTAACTCAGTGTTTAGGAGGTCCAAAGGAAAGTGTGGGAGAGAAGATATATTAAATTACCTACAAAACTGAATGTCTATAGAGTTGTTTTGATGGTGACCTCATTTTTGTTTTCCTGTGAAAGCTGGACAGCATACCAGCATCATGCCAGGGACCTGAATTGCTTCCAATTGAATTGTCTTAGGGAGATTCTGAATATCAACTAGCAAGATAAGGTATCAGACATGAAGATCCTTTCTTGGGCTGAACTGCCAAGCATTTATATGTGTGTGTATACACCTATATATTATAAACATCTATATACATTATATATAACATACATATATAAATACATACACACATATATGTGAGTGTGTATATATATATATATATATGTATATATATATATATATATATATATATATATCTGCTGTAGTGAGTGAAGTCCCAATGTACTGCTGTAGCAGCAAGCACCCCAAGTGCGTCCTCAGGGTTTGCTGCCCATACAGGTTCTTGGATCTGCTTTGTTAAAGGAAAGCAACTCAAAATGGGTTAACAAGCTTACTTTAATCAGTCAGACATATATCATTTACCTTGTTCAGGGGAAAAGGTCAGCACCCCGAACTTCAAAGTATACAGGCAGAATTATCAAGACAGAAACAGATCAA
>NW_027187347.1:5333135-5415139 GCF_028583685.1 Petaurus breviceps papuanus
CAGAATACAGATCAAATCACAGAACACTTCTCAAAGTGAGCCCCCGAAACAAAGCCTCCCATCAGGGCTTATATAGCCTTCTCCTGGCTCAGAGAATGTAACAACCTTATTGACCCACTGGCCAATCAAAAAGTATCTACTGAAAAACAAGCCTCCCACCCCAGGCTTCAGGTGCACTTTAGCCTAGGGGCAGGGAAGATCTTCCAAATTTGCATTCCCATTACAACTGCCCACATTGTTTGAATGCTAAATGTATGTTTTCCTAAAAGACTCTTTTACAGAGAAGTCACTCAGGGGGAAGCATTCACATGGAAGTCAGAAATAGTGATACAAGGCCACTCTCAAGGTCTCTGAAAATCTTTGAAATGGATTAGGAGATATGGGAGACAATGGTACAGGATCTCCCAGCATGGTGTCTTCATGAAAGAAAGATCTATGCTCTACAAAGTAGCGTTGCAGTAGCTCAAAAGAAATATGAAATATACAAATTTAGAGGCATTCCCATTCCAAAAATCCATATGGACTATTTGTGCCAGACTTGTTGTAGAACCTTCAGAGCCCATATTGGTCTGATAAGCCACACTTATACACACTATACCTTGACCCAGACATAATGATGTTATTTTGCTTTTCTTTGAGCATGAAGGATAACAACCAGCCAACATGAATATAATGGAATACTACTGTTTTGTAAGGTATGATTTTTGCACTGAACACAGAGAAGCATAGAAATATTAATATGAACTGATAGATAATGAAGTAATCATAGCCCAGAAAAAAACTATTTACGGTATGTGCATGTAAATGGAAACAACATAAGTGAAAAGAACCATACACAAAAAATTCCAAAGTATAAGAAAATTATAAATATCCAATGTGACTTGAATAAATGAAATATTAAAAGACACCCATGTACTACTCATTCATGGAGATGAGAGGTCCACAGTGATTATACATTGGATATGTTTTTCAGATCAGTTGTGTTGACTTATTTTCCTCTCTACCAAAATATTATGATATGAGATGAATTTTAGGGAGAAGGAGGAATACAGAAGACACTATTGTAATATAAGAAACAGAACATATCATTAAAATATAACTCAAAAAGCACCCTGAACAAAATTATATTTCACATATCAGAAGGCATTTCAAGATTTTCCATTGCTTAATGGTAATACTTATGAGTACCATTACTCCTTTCATCTTCATCATTCATTACTCAACTTTTGCAATCTGTGGTCCAACTAAAGTGACCTTCTCACACGTGGCATATCATCTCTCATTTCTGTGTCTTTATATTGACTTCTCCATAACTGAAATTCATTCCCTCTAGAAAGATATGTGCCATTTTAGACTCAGCTGAAGTGCTTCCTTCCGTATGAACCTCCTCACCCCATACAAAATGTTAGTCTCTTTCTTCCCTAAGCTATTTTGTATTTATTCTGAATATATTCTTAAATGTGTATATTGCCCCCTTAAATGAAAAGTAAGCTCATTGGAAGAAAAAGGAATTGTTTCATTTTTATTTTGTTTTGTTTTGTCTTTGTATCCCCTGTGCCTAGTATGATGCCTGACAGATAATGTATATGTAAAAAAATGATTATTGACTAAGTCCATGAGATAGGAAAGAGGCAAGAAAGGCATCATGAGTGCCTGAAGTATAATCACTTAGGAATGGAAGGAGAGAAGAAAAAGGAAGATACTTGGAAGTTGAGTTTATATATAAGATATGCTTTCAGCAAATTTAGGGCAGCTACTACTTACATTATTGTATTGGTAGGAATTTGCAGTTGTATATCAAATACAGATGTTATATATCAAATACTGATGACATACAAATATTATCAGTAAAAGTAGGAAAACCTAGAAGATGATGGGTAAATCCAATAAAAATAAAGCTCCAGGAAGAAGAATCAAATATAAAGCTTCAAGAAAAAAGCAAACAGGAAATTTACAAAGGACTTAGATGTTAGAATAAACAAGTATATATGATAGGGAGTTGAAGACCTCAATTTTAGTACATATAGAGGACAAGAAAAATATTCTAGTTATATGCAGAGACCACAATGTATGTAGTTCTGCTGGTGTGAAGGAAGAACAATATATTCTCACAATGCAGGTCCTTTTACCTATATAAAGATAAGGTAAATGGACTGAAGGGAAGCTTCACTCTTTCTGAGTTTATAAAGGAGTATACGAAATTTCTTGAAAGAATGTAGGTTTAGCTACAATATAAAAAGGAGAAAAAGAAAAATAAAAAGAGGTAGAAGGGAATCCATATAAGTTTAATAAATAGTTCATTGATTAAGACACTAGAACAAGAATGAGGCAAGATAGAAGTATTTGGTGTCTACTATAAGTATAATCAGCGACAAGTGTGAAAAGACAAAGGAAGAAGGTTGAGGGTGGAAGAATGTGCTTGAAAGAAGGAAGAAAAAGAAACAAAGAGTCTAAAGAATTGTAAAGTATTTTCAAGGCTCTTCCCTTTGTTTTTTTTTTTCCTTTTGTTTTGCTTTGTTTTTTTTTTTTTTGTGTTTGTTTGTTTTTTGGAAGGGGAAGGTAGGGCAATTGAGATTAAGTGACTTGCCCAAGGTCACACAGCTAGTTTTTGTGTGTGTGTGTGTGTGCCAAGTGTCTGAGGCAAGATTTGAACTCAGGCCCTCCTGACTCCATAGCCCATGCTCTATTTACTGTGCCACCTAGTCTCCCCTAGGCTCTTCCCTTTGAAGGTAGAAGTCAGATCCTATAAGAAGGAAACAGATTTTAATTCTCCAAAAAATAATTACAAGGACCCATAAGTGCCAGCAAGAGAGAGTAAGTCCAATACATTTCAGTGCAAGAAGAAATGAGTGGCTGTTTGTTGGCAGTTGCTACTACGTGGCACTGAGTAGGTCATTTATCCACTTGCTATGAATACCTGAGATATGAATTAAGATTGTGAAGGAAAGTCAACTGATAGTTGTCAAAGAACTTGACTAAAACGATCTATTTCTGGTGAAGCAGGTAGGTGATATAATAAGGCTTTAGACATGGAGCCAGGAAGGCCTAAGTAGCTCTGTCACCCTGGGAAAATCATATAGCCTATGTCTGACTAAGTTTCTTCTTTAGTAAAATGGGGAAAAATAATATTAGCTCTATCTCAAGGTTGTTGTGAGGGTAAAATGAAATATTTTCAGAGCACTTTGCAAACTTTAGGTGTTATACAAATGCTATGTTATTCTTTTTCATCTTTTCCTTCTTATAATTATAATTATTATTACTATAATAATTATTACTATTCCTGTGGGATAAATTATATCACCTTTGAAAATGACTGATTATTCTAGACACATTTTTTTCCCAGAGGTCATTCTGACAAAACCACCTAGGTTTAATGAAAATCCAAACAGAGGAAGCACCATGCCATATAAAAAACACCAAGTTTGGAGTTCAAGTTTAAATGCTAGCTCTGTTACTTATGACTTGCATGACCTTGAATCAAACACTCAACCTCAATTTCCTCATCTGACAAATTAGGGAGTTGAAGCTCTAAACTCTGTATGTAATCCTAAATTACTGATAAACAGAAAAATATTTTTACTAACCTTTGTGAATATTCTTAGTTTACTAACTTATTATTGCTATATTCATGGTTACTTCTGGTCTAGTTAAGCCAGACTGCTGCAGCTTTCCTTTTCCCTTTGTTCTCCCAAGTAAGAAATCCTCAAGTTAAGGAGCTACACTGATCAGTCTCTTATGATTATAGAGCTGAGCAGCTCCTAGGTAGAGGAGAAATCAACTGATTTTTTCCAAGCTTATTATACTGGTAAATGAATGTAATGCTAGAGTCACAATTATAGGCATGCACAGAGATGGACCAGGTGTATGGAATGTTTGGGTAAACCTGACTCATATTCTATGTATGCCCATGCATAAAATTTACCTAGATTTAAGCAAAGCATTTGACAGAGTTTCTTATACAATTCTTGTGAACAAGAGGGAGAGGTTTGGGTTAGACATCATGATAATTGATGGATTCACCACTACTTAAAGACCAGACCCAAAAGGTAGTCAGTAACTGATCAATGTTAATTTGAAAGAAGGTATTTAATGAAGTACCCAAGGAATCTACATTTTACATTTTGCCATTTGTCAAGTTCATCAGTAATTTTGATAATGACATATATGTTATTATAACCAAATTTACAAATGACGTATCTGAGAAGGGGATAGCCAACACTGCATAACATAGTCAGAATTAAAAATAAATCAGACAGGTTAGACTATTATTCCAAATCTAATAAGATGGAATTTAACAGAAATAAAAGTAGTCATATATGGGTAAAAAAAAAACCCTAAAATTAAAGATGTGGCGGTGAATCTAGAGAACAGATTGTCTGAAAAAAACATTTCTGGATTTCAGTCAACTGCAAGCTCCATATGAGTCAACAGTATGACATGAGAGGCAAAAAGTGAAAGCAAGTTTAGATTGCATTTGCAGAGACATAGTGTCCAACATTAGGAAGCAGATATTCCCTCTCCACTGTGTTCTGGTTATGCCAAAATATGGAGCGTGACATTTATTCCTGGGTACTGAATTTTGAGGAGGAAATTGATAACATAGAAAGCTAATAGAGAAAGGCAAATATGATGATGAGGGGCCTTAAGATCATGTCACAGGATAATAAGGTGAAGAAATCAGTTCTTTTTAGATGAGAGGAAAGATTTGTTGATGTTGTTATTCATCCTTCATTTTTGAAGAGGACCAATGACATCAGAGAGTGATGTGTTGACTTACACATGAATTGGATTTAAGTGAGTCAGAGTTTCATGAAATTGTCATGCTTCCTCTCTTTTCCAGAGTAATTGAAGTCCAGTGACAAGACAAAAGTCCAGATAATAGGTGAGGACCTAGGATGGATGCAGTGGATGATCTTGGGGTCTTTGATTTCTGACCAAGCTCTAGGCACTCCAGATTGTATGCTTCAACTATTTTCATGGAAGTTATTGGGGGAAAAAAAGATTTCGGATGGAAAAGATAGTTTGCTTCACATATTTGAAAGTCTATAATGCAGAACAAGTATTAAACTTACCCTGTTTATCCCCAGAGGGCATAAATAGAATCACTAGGTGAGAATTGCAAAGTAAGTTTTGATGTTTGAAAGAATAAAAAAAAAATAAACACAAGTAAAAGTGAAAAGAGCTTTTTAACGATTAAAACCATTTAAAAATAAAATGGGTCATGTCAATAGACAGTTGGCTCTTTTTTGTCTTTTTCTCCTTTGTGACCCTTTCTTCTACACTGAAACCTGATGGCACAATTTAGGCAATGGATATTTAGGATAATATAAAAAAGAGATTTTATTAGCTTGTTTATGGAAAAGAGTAACATCAAAGATTTTCTAGGACTTCTGTTCAAGGTAGATTAGACAATGATGATAGATAATGAAGAGAAGATGCAGCTGTTTACATCTTAGTTTGCTTTGGGTTTCTCTACCAAGGAGAATGATCTTCAGACTGTATATGAAAAGGAGTTAGTGAACAGGGAATTGAAATGCGTAATGAGAGAAGAGATCCTATGTAATCACCTAGCACTTCTCAATTTACTCAGATTTATATGCTTGGATGAAATACATTTTTTTAGGGAATGGAAATAATTTGTAGACATGATTGCTGAGTTGCTGTCAATGAGCAAAACAAAAAAAGGGCCACAGGTTAGGAAGAGTGAAAATATCCTAGTTTTCAAAAAAGAAGACATTAGATTCTTCAAAGTATAGATTGGTCATAAAATGGCTTCTTTAAGGAATGTAATACACTAAACAAATCTCATTTGCTTTTCTGGAATGTTTGAATGCTAGCTAAAAGGAATTACTACAATATAATATATACGAGATATAGCTTGTCATAATGAATGACTTCCTTTGAGTGAGCAGAAAATAATTTGTCATGTTTCTGAGATAAACTGATTTTGCAACCATAAGTCACTTAAACTCTCAGGACATTATCAGACATAAAGTTGAGGTATGTTGCTGCCTTCATTGACAGAGGGAATTTGTATTTCAGGAGTTTCCTAATTTAAAAAAAAAAGTCTCTCTCTGTGTCTCTGATTCTGTCTCCTCTCTATTATCTGACTTCCTTTTTTCTTTTTTTTTAGGGGAGAGCTAAGTGGGAAAAGAAAAAAAAGGTTGCCAATTGATAAAAATATATTTTTATAAAAACCCTCACAGAGGGATGGAGTCAAGATGAAAGAGTAAAACTATTTGGAGGGGAAGGTTGGGATAGTTCAGCAGAGTTGGTGCTTGTATTTTTTAGATTCTCTAATGACAAAAATCAAATTTTGTACTGGTAGAGAAAGAAAAAGGTCAGTTTAACAGATTTTTTTCCAGTCTAACAAAACTTAGGAGGTTGACAGGAGAGGTCTGTGACACTGGGGTGAAGTTAACCCAGAGCACATGCTGCTGTAGCACCAGCAGTAGGGTTTGGAGGTGACTGTAACACCAACAGCAGCAACTTCGGGAGCTCTCAGGACAGAGCCATAAGGGGATCAGACAACTATTCAGAAAGAAATTACAGGGGAACCTTTGCTTACATTGGCTTCAGCTGGTGCTAATTGGCAATTCTATTGTAATAACCAGTTCTAGGTCAGAGTTCTGGAGTGGAAATGAGCTCTTATGATCACAGTTCCAAGGGAGAAACAGTACTAGAGTTTGTGGCCGCAAGAGTTTAGGGGCCCTAGTCACAGTTCTGTGGCCAAGAGGAACACTAGATCTTGCAGGTGCAGGGGAGCAGAAACCATTCCTGGGTAAAAACAAAAGTGTTGACCAGAAAGGGCGGGGGGGGGGGGGGCATACCTCTCCAAGGACTGTAACAACTTGGAAACACTAAAAACTTAAAGACCTCCAGAATTATTTCTGAAAACAGCAGCTTGGGACAGTAACTTACTCCCTACATACACACACACACACACACACACACACACACACACACTCACACACACACAGACACTTCAGGAGTAGATTCCAACTTTACTCTAAAGTTTAAAATCCACAAATAGACTAAAAAAAAATGAGCAAACAATAAAATAATTTGACCATAAAAAGCTACTATGGTGGCAAGAAAGATGAAGACATAAACTCAGAAGAAGACAACAATATGAAAACAGCTACAAACAAAGCCAAAAAAGAAAATGCTTATTGGATTCAATCCCAAAAAGAACTACAGGAATGGTTAAATAAATACATAAGAATGGCAGAGGAAAAAAAAATGGGGGAAACGAGAGTTATGTGAAAAATTGTAAGAGAGTAACCATCTTTCTAAAATAGGCATACAAAAAATACTCAAGAAAATCACACCTTAAAAAATTGGCCTAATGGTAAAAGAGGCACACAATCTCATGGAAAGAGAAAAAAAGAAAACTTAAAAGGAAGAATTGATCAGATAGAAAAGAAGGTAAAAATAATTACTGAAGAAGAAAATTCCTTAAAAAATGGGTCAAATAGAAAAAGAGGTACAAAAGCTCATTGAAAAAGAAATAATTCCTTAAAAATTAGAATTAGACATATAGATGCTAAGAACTCCATGAGTCATCAAGAAACAATAAAACAAAAAGGAAAATGCGAAATATCTCTGGAAAATGACTGACCTGGAAATTAGATCAAAAAAAGATTTTTTTTTTTTGCTTTTCAGAGGGCAATTGGGGTTAAGTGACTTGCCCAAAGTCACAAGGCTAGTAAGTGTGTCAAATGTCTGAGGCTAGATTTGAACTCAGGTCCTCCTGACTCCAGGGCCAGTGCTCTATTCACTGAATCACCTAGCTGCCCCTAAGAAGAGATAATTTCAATCTTATTGGACTCCCTGAAGGCAATGATTCAAAAAAAGCCTTGACATCATGTTTCAAGACATCATAAAGGAAAACTGTCCTGATATTCTAGATCCAGATGTTAAAATAGAATGAAAAAAAAAAACCTCCCAAAACAGGGAGGTGATTGAATGAAATGAAATGAATTAAATGAAAACTCCCAGTAATATTATAGCCAAATTTTAGAAATCCTAGGACACGGAGAAAATATTGCAAGCAGTCAGAAAGACACAATTCAAATATCATTGAGCTACAGGGAGAATCACTCAGGGTTTAGCAGCTTCCAAATTAAAGGAGCAGAGGACTTGAATTATAATACTCTGAAAGGTAAAGGAACTACAATTACAACCAGAATAACTTATCCAGCTAAACTGAGTGTAAGCCTTCAGAGGAAAAATAGATATTTAATGAAACAGAAGATTTTCAAACATTTCTGATGAAAATATCAGATTTGTGTGTATGTGTATGTATACACATACATACACACATATATACACATATATGTGAGTATTGACATTCAAACACAAGACTCAAGAAAAGCATAAAAAGATCACCACAAAAGAGTAACACTAAGGGGCTCAATAAAGTTAAACTGTTTACATTCTTTTATTTTTCCATTCATAAAACTTTTATTCCACTTACATCAACTTAATACACATGTTCTTAACAATTATGCTTGGATTACTCATGAAAATTTCATAAGACATTAAACAAAGCTAGCCATCATCTCAAATTATTTCCCTGTTAACTATTTTTACAGCACATACATTTTAGGAAAGTATCAAAAAAATCACAAAAGCAAAAAACCTAAAAAAAAGTTAAATACATGAGTTTTTTGTTTTACTACTGTGCTTGATATACAGTGACTTTATGAATATCAAGCAATTCATTTTTACTGCATCTTTACTTGTACATTTGTTCTTAGGTTTCCTAAACCATTTAAATACAAATAAAATGAGTGTAGCAAAAATAATGAAAGCAAACAGCAGGTAACTTTACAAATAATGGAAATTTCTGCCCTTCTCCAGAGTAAATTGACGGGGTTAAAACTTTGTCTTAAGGAACACTTTTGCAACTGCAATCATAAAGGTGTACACGTTGAGATTGTGTATTCCACAGATACACATGGAATGACATGTAATATCTATGGGACATCTGTTTCTACCACAGCCATGAGTGCTCTAACCCTAAAGTACCCACAATAACTACACTTGTGGCTGGGACCAATTATCCCTTTCCCCCCGAACCCCGCACCTCCCCACCATGACAGACCAATATGTAAGCAGTTGTCTTTGCTTAGACGTGGAAGCTGTTTTAACACTGGCCTTGTGAAACCACAATGTACCAAAAGTACTATGCCAAACATGTAAAAATGTTTATAAAAATTCCATATCCCCCTATTGGCCACCTCAGATGAAAACAGATAACTCCCCAAATGTTAACTAGCTCTACTCCCCTAATATTAAACATAAAAAGCACATGGGAAATATAGAAATCCAAATAGAAGTAACATAAACCTGTCATAAATAGTAAACAAAAACTATATGTGGGACAGCATTGATGACAAATGGTCTACTGTGAAGATTTTAGAATGAGGAGGACAAAAGTTGGAAGGCTGGTTAATTCTCCCCTCCTCCTGCTTCAGCTTCATCTCCTTGGGTGTCCGATGTCCACAATGTCAAGTTGTCTCTCAGTAATTGCATTATTAGTGTGCTGTCTTTGTATGATTCTTCACTTAATGTATCAAGTTCAGCAATGGCTTCATCGAAAGCTGTCTTTGTAAGGGAGCAGGCTTTCTCTGGAGAATTCAGGATCTCATAATAGAACACAGAGAAGTTCAAGGCCAGACCCAATCTTAGAGGATGCTTTGGTTGCATCTCCTTTTTGCTGATTTCAAATGCTTCTTGATATGCTTGTTGTGATTGATCCACTTTTCCTTTCTTGTCTTCACTAGCAGCAACCTCAGCCAAATAACAGTAGTAGTCTCCCTTCATTTTCAAATAGAAAACTTTGCTTTCTGCTTGTGAAGCATTAGGAATTAAGAACTTTTCCAATACAGACAGTACATCATTGCAGATATCTCTTAGTTCAATCTCAATTTTCTCTCTGTATTCTTGGGCCATCTGCTGTTTTTTTCTCGGCACCTTCTGTCTTTTGCTCAATACTTGAAACAACCCTCCAAGATGACCTTTGGGCCGCTACGACATTTTTGTAAGCAACAGAGAGAAGATTCCTCTCCTCATTGGATAATTCAGCTCCTTGCTCAGTTACACACCTCATGCAGGCTGCCATGTCATCATATTTCTAAGTCTGCTCAGTCAATTTGTACTTCTGCACCAGCTCATTTTTATCCACGACTGAATGTTCTGTGCCCGGAGTGAGTGGCGGTGGCAGACGGACGGACGGACGGGGGTTCAGTGGTCTCTGGGTGGTGGCAGTGGTCTTTTTACATTCTTATATGGAAAGATGGTACATGTAATTATTAAGAACCTTATTATTTGATCAGGTAGAAGGATTCTACACAAACAGAGGGCATGAGTCTAAGCTGACTATATTGGGATGATCTCAAAAAATGGAGGAAAGAGATAGAAGTAAGCAATAGGAGAAAGGAAAAGGGAGAGATAGAATAGAGAAGATTATCTTAGATATTGAATTAAATTTTATCTTTCTGGGAATCCATTCATTGCTCCTAGTTTTCTTTACCCAAATTAAATAATAAAATTTTCATTCCTTGTCATATCATTTATATATTTGAAGAAAGTTGAAATGTGTTCCATAAACTCTTTCTTTTCTAGAATAAACTTTTCATACTTTCAGATGGCATGGTTTCTAATCCTATAACTGTGCTTATTGCCTGTCTTTGGATTTATTCCAGTGTGTAATTTAATTTTTTTTCCCTTCCTAAATGTTATACCCAGAAATGAATACAATATACCTAAGGTGGTCTCACTGGGGCCACAGTATAATGGAGGTGTTGTCAACATATTTTGCTTTTATTGTTTTCTTGATCGTTTTCAAATTTGGTCCCCATTTTAGATCATTACTGAAATATGAGGGAGAGCTGGATACTCCTGTGCCCTTTGACACTGTCACCTTAATTTGAACTCATTTTCTCTTCCCCTCAGAGACAATGAAGGGTGCAAAGAAGGGATGCAACTTGGATAGGAAGCAGTTGGTGCAGGTAGGTCCTAGACAGCTTTGCTTCATCTCCTAAAATTTGCCCATCCATTTATTTTTAATTAATTTGTTTATTTATTTTTAGTTTACAACACTCAGTTCCACAATCCCTTAGGTTCCAAATTTTCTCTCCTTCCCTTTTCTCACCTCCCCACTCATGGTGGCATGCACTCAAATGTAGGATCTATAAATATCTTTACATTAATCATTAGTCAGGTTGTAAAGAAGGATTATAACTGATGGAATGATCAGTGGGAAAGAAGAAACAAAATAAAACAAGAAAAAGAAACAGAACAAGTACTTTGTTTCAATCTGCATTCAGACTCCACATCTCTTTCTCTGGATGTGGGTATCTCTTTAGATCATGAGTTCTTTGGAGTTGTCTTTTAACCTTACATTGCTGAGAGGGGCCCAGTCTATTGAAGTTAGTCATCACATGCACGTTGTGTCTGTGATTGTGTACAGATTTCTCCTGATTCTGCTCTTCTCACTGCGCATCAGTTTATATAAGTCTCTCCAGGTTATTATGAAGTCCATCTTCTCCTCATTTCTTATAGCACAGTAGTATCTGCTCCTTATTTCTTATAGCAAAATAATATTCCATTACATTCATATACCACAACTTGTTCAGCCATTCCCCAATCGATGGGCATTCCCTTGATTTCCAATTCTTTGCCACCGCAAAAAAAGCTGCTATAAATATTTTTGTACATATGGGTCCTCCTCCCATTTCTCTGATTTCTTTATTGCCCATCCCTTTAAACCCAACTTAAGTAGTACTTCTTCCCAGATCTTTCCATTATCTCCAGATTTGGTAATAACCCTTCTGTTACCCTCAAACTATCCTCAAAATCTGATTGCACATTGTTTTGTAACTTATGGAATACTATTTGTATTTGTAACTTTATTCAACACTAAGCATTATCATCATTATATGTATTTCTTATCTTTCCACTATCTTTACACTTGGAAGCCTCCAAGGGTTCAGATGTAGCATCCAAATTTTGTATTTCTTAAATTCCCACACAAAAAGAGTTCAATATATATATTAGTTGTATCATAATATAACTTGTTAAGTAGCTCTGCAGAACTGAAATGGCTTTATCATCTTGTCCTTAAAAGTTTATCTCTTTTCCGGCCCATAAACAGGTAGCTGTAGAGAACTTGGAAACTTGAAATTCTTGCTTTGGCGAACACATTATCTCTCTGTAGTAATAATGTAGTCACTTTTTTCTTAAGATCATATACATTCTTGTAATTTAGAATGACAACTCACAGAACTATAGAATTCTAGATCAGAATGGACTTTTAATATCATATGCACCACCCTCTATGCCAAAGTAGTAATTATTTCTGCACATTCCTTGACAGATAGTCAGCTATAAAGCACACTATTCCAGTTGGAATTTGTTCCATTTTTTTAAACAGATCTAGTTGTTAAAAAGTATTTCCTTGTAATGAAACAGAATGTACCTGCACCCATTGTTCTTATTTCTGTCTTTTATGTAACATGAGATAATTGATACCCCTTCAATCTGAGAATCTATCAATTAGAATTGATTAAATATCATGTTTTAGGCCCAGTATTAAATAATGAGAACACAAATACAAACATGAGACAATTACTGAGCTCAAGGAGCTTACATTTTTGTAAGGGGATATAACTCACTCAAGGGCAGTAGTGCACAGGAAGGAGTTTTGGCGTAAGCAGTCACAGAAATTATAAATGGAGCAATTGTCCAGTAGGTTGTGACACCCTTAGCAGTGGCGATGGTGATATTGCCTTATAGATTTGGTTTTCAGTCACCAACATTTATTTTCTCTTCCACTCTCTATCAATAAAAAAGGAATCCCTAAAACATATATTCTCAGTCAAGCCAGAGTCCTACAATGAGCATGTCCCAAAATATTTGTTTCATTCTTTACCTTGAACCTATCACCTCTCAATTACTGTTCCCTGAGCAAGAACAAGAGGTGGATAGCGGTACAGCCTGCAGTAGGGGGTACTGCTACAGTAACATAGGTGGTTAGAGGCTTGTAATGGGTAGGTCCTGATGTCATGATGAATGGCCATATGGGACAGGAAACATGGCATGGGGGTCACCTTACTAGAATGAGTTTCAGATGTGTGGAGACAAGTATCAAAAAACTCCTAAGATCCTTCCATATTTCTTCATATGCAGTGGTTTTAAGTTCTGTAACTATCCTAACTTTCTTTTCTGGACATGATCCAATTTGTCAATAACGTCTCATAAACTGTGGCACCAATCACTAGAAAACATAGTTCAATTTGAATGTATAGGTATATGTCTATATTCATAGGTATGTAATATGCACATATGTGCCTCATACATAAGTGAGCATAGATGCATATATACATAAATATATAAACACACATATACATATAATATATAAATATACATATAATGTATATGTATATATATACACACATATAATAATATATCTAGATTCATTGGAAGAAAAGGAATGATTCTCTAGTCCAAGGCCTTAATTTTCTAGATGAAACAATTTGTTTGATGATAATCTTTAATTCTGTATTTTGTGCTTCCTCAATCAAGGAACTTCTTGTTGTGTCAGTAGTCAGTCCCTGTGTGAAAGGTTAACCTAATATCTTCATATTGAACAATGAAAATACAAAACCTCAAAGCAATTGGAAATGTATCGGTGGAAAAGAAGGGAGATGCTCATAGAATTTGGCATACTTTTCATTCATTGTACATATTTCATAATAAAATAACTCAAATATATGGAATACTAAATAATATATACAAATACACATTTTAAACATATATGTATGTGTATATTCATGTATATTCTAAAACCACACAACTAAATATAATGTTTCTTACCAACTAATCTTTAATTATTATCAATCTTCACTTAGATTCTTTAAATTTCTCACAAAGTTTGAATGGAACTGATTCACCTCAAACTTTCCTAGACTCATTCTCTTTCTCATATGTCCAGAATGGTATTAAAAGAAGGTGAAACTGCAGTCTAGATTAATACCTGGGATACTGAAAATCAATTCAATTTCTAGGCTGTAATTTGGAAAGGCAGACAATAGCTCCTCCTGATGGTGCTAAAAGATCTGAGACTCATATTCGCAGTCAACCCATAAACCTTTACACCATTACTAATTCAAAGTCAGTACAACTGCTTCCTCCCCTAGCTCTTCCCTAAACCCTATTCCTCACGGGGCTGATGATTTCTTTTTTTTTTCTTTTTTTTGTAGCTTCCTTCCCCACCCTGATCAAAGCTACCAAAAGATATATTTTAACCATGTCTCATACATACTTTCCACCTGTATAATGACAATAGTCTCCTGAAAGCAGTGTAATTTGAACTGGTACCCATTCCCATTAGAAATACTCCTTTCCAGAGTCTTTGGTTTCCATGAACACTATTTAAAAGGATAGCCATGCCATTCTGTCTTGTCAAGTCTTACCAATTTGATTCAGCATTGAAGCTGTTAAACTTCTTTATGGTTTTCCTCTGTTTCAACTGGAGCCATGGATCTGTCCTACAGTGTCTTTCCTATCTGTACCCCGTCTTATCTTTAGTTGCTCTCTACTTCTCACAAATCTTGTGGCTCAGGAAGAGGAAGAAAATTCTTGAAGCAGTCCTTGGTCTGTAAGAAGCAGCATTGATTCCCACCCCACCCCCATTGATTTTCCCCTCTTTTTTTCCAAAATACTACAGGAAAAACCCGGTTCCAAATCCCCTTGTATTATCAGGTGCTTAGCCCTAAGGAAAAAATTCACTGTTTAATGAGGATCTACATAGAACTGGTCTCCCTATGAACTGCTACAGGTCCTTGCTATTTTTCCAGACTGGCATCAGACACAAACAGTTCTCTTTGAAAGACATCAGTCTCCTTTTCATAGAACATAACATCGTAAGCTCCTTTAAAGAAAACATAAAAAGACTTTCAAAGACAGAGGTAAAATGGGATTCCCACAATCACAAACAGTTCTCCATAATTACGCAGTGATGAAATCAAAATCAAATGCAAATGAGCTACTTAAAGCTTCAAAAAATCAAATCAAATTGGAATATTTCTGCTAAATGTCTGCACTCCCTATTCCCTCTCGTGTTTAGGTCTTGCTTTCTGACTCACCTTCTTAATAATATCAGTCATGGCTAACATGTTTATAACTCTTTTAGAGTTCTAGGAATCTCATGGGGGTAGGCGATTCTTGGTGGACAGGTTAGGAAACTGAAAGGCAACAGCTACAATAGGGAGAGAACTGTATTTGGAATAATAGATTCTAGGGTCACATTCTATCTCTTTCACTTATCTTTATGACCTAAGGAAATTCATTTAACCTCTCTGGGCCTCCCTTTCCACATCTTTACAATGAGAGGGTTGGACTAGATGACTTCTGAGGTCCATTTCATTTCTAAATCTATTATCCTGTAAGGTTTGAACAGTGACATATCCAGAGACAAGTGTCACAGAGGGTACTTAAACTAAATTCTATTACTGCTCAATCCAGTGCGATTTTCATTGCATTCCTCAGTTTATCCTTTTTCCTTGACTAGACAATGTTAGCTGAACAAATGTCTTTGTTTCAGATTTTCAGTTAAAGTGCTAAGTAATAACAAAACAATAAACAACAAAAAACCAAACACCCACGTCAAAAAATTAGACCAACTTAGAATGAACAGCCAAGAAATTATTTGTGGCTCACTAGCTAAACTGGAGATTATTAGAGCTGGGCTATGAGAGTTGGATTCTATGGCAATAATTCCTTATCCTTAATGTCCATGAGGAACTACTTTTTCATTTATTCATAACATAAATCCATAGGACACATAGTTCTGATGAAAAGATTAGCATGTAATCATGGAAATACAAAAAATCTAAATTAAGCCTGATTTATTTTTTTTTCACCTCTGTTCAGATGCCTCCTTTAAATTGACTGTCTGGCTTTAACATAGGTGAGATGTGGAACAATTGCCTATATGCTGTCCAAGGCTTCTGATTTGGTAAGAAAATGATGATTATTTGAAGATAATCTTTACCAAAAGACTAACTAAATACCGATGTCCATGATCACATACACGTGTGTATGCAACTCCTTGGAAAAATTTCTCAAAGTCTTTGGTTTGTTTGCTTTGTGTATCATCTTGAGTCAAATTTTAAAATTACACCAAAAATGATGTCTTTAGCTACATCTCCAATGAGTCTCTGACCTGGTATACTGCATTTGTATACATCTAAAGACACCAAGACTAACTAAATGTGAAAGATCAGAGCAGCTTTATATCCTTGAACCAGGGATAAATCTAGCATTTCCCATGCTAAATGAGTTTTGAGAAACAGTTTTTTCTATAGTTTGAAAGGGAAAAAACAGCTAAATGCCCATGATCTTTTGACCTTTAAAGTTTTAAAATGAGCACATGACATTTCTGGAAGTTTTTCTGGCATACTTTCCTGAGTGAAACAAAATTTGTTTACTTGTTTGACTGCTGAAATTTAAGTACTTGACCATGGTTGAGAGATCTTTTTAAAATGGTAATCCCACTATGAAATAAATATATAGACACATAGCAAAGGTCATTTTAATGTTCTGTGAATTCTGAACACATCTGTAAATTGAAAATGATAATACTGAAAGGTACTCAAAATTTGGCCAACCCTTTAACTTAGGGAGAACAAATTATAAATAATGAAGAATGATTTAAAGAGGGCAATAAAAAAAATGCTTCTTTCAAGAAACTCCCTTTTCGAATGGTCAATGATATCTGAAATTTCATAATTACAAATCCATGCAAGTTTATAAATAACTATTCACCACTTATTAAAAAATGATTATGATGATATCAACAAGTGTTGATATGAGGTTTTAAAATTGTAAAGTATGTCACAGATTGTGTCCCATTTGAGTCTCAAAACTTTGAAAAGCAGTGAAAGATATAGTATAAGTGTTCTGATTCCAGTTTTGCAGATCAATAAATTGAGGTTCAGAGAGGTGAAATGATTTATTCTTCATCACATAGGTAGTAAGTAAATGAGGGGACATTTGCATTCAGGTATTCATAGCTCTAAGTCCAATACTCTTTTTATATTTTTCAAATACTTCTTTTTTGTAAAAAAATATTTTTAGCTTTCAACATTCACTTCCATAAGATTTTGAGTTACAAATTTTCTACTCATCTCCCTCCTCCCTCACCCCAAGACAGCATGTAATTTTACATAGGTTCTACATGTATCATCATATTGAACCTATTTTCACGTAAGTCTTGTAGTAAAGAATTAGGACCAATGTGAGAGACCATGAGGAAGAAGAAACACACAAACAAAAAAAAAAGAGAGAGCAAATATTATGCTTCACCCTGCATTCATACCGCACAGTTCTTTTTCTGGATGTGGAGAGCATTTTCATCATCAGTCCTTTGGAGTTGTCTTGGATTCTTGCATTTCTAATAAGAGACAAATTTATTAAAGGTAGTCATCCCACATTGTGAGTATTAATGATTACACTGTTCTCCTGATTCTGCTCACTTCATTAAGCATCAGTTGATGTAAATTTTTCCAGATTTTTCTGAAATCTTCCTGATTATAATTTATTATAGCACAATAGTATTCCTTTACAGTAAGTTACCACAACTTGTTCAGCCATTCCTCAATTGATGAGCATCCCCTCAATATCAAGTTATTGGCTACCATAAAAAGAGCTGCTAGAAATAATTTTGCACATAAGAAGAGCTCCTATAAATATTTTTGTAGAGGTGGGTCTTTTTCTCATTTTTTGAGCTCTTTGAGATAGAGCCCTAGAACTGGTATTGCTGGGTCAAAACTTAGGTACATTTTATGGTCTTTTGGGCAGATTTTCTAATTGCTCTCCAGGATGGTTAGATCAGTTCACAACTCTACCAAAAATGCATTAGTCTTCCAATTTTCCCATATCTTCTACAGCATTTATCATTTCCTTGTTTTGTCATGTTAGTTAATCTGAAAGGTGTGATGTGGTACCTAAGAGTTGTTTTGATATGCATTTCTCTAATCAGTAGTCATTTAGAACATTTTTTCATATGAATATAGTTTTAATTTCTTCCTCTGAAAGCTGCCTACTCACATCCTTTGGTCATTTATCAAATGGCAAATGTCTTTTATTCTTTTTTTTATGCTGTATTAACTTCTGATTTACATCATTAATTTCCACAAGATTTGGAGTTACAAATTTTCTCCCCATTTTTCCCTACCCACCACCCCAGAATAGCAGTCCCACAGGCTATACTCTTCTCCAATCTGCTTTCTCCCATATCTTCTCCCATAGCCCCTTAGACTTTTTTCAGTAGGCCCTGGTGGATCTCTATGTCCCAGTGCCTATATATATTCATTCCCAATTACATTTAAGATAGCATTAATAATAGTGTGTGTGTGTGTGTGTGTGTATAATTTTAAACAATTGATTTTAAATCTTTGAATTCCAGATTCATTCCCTTCCTCCCTTGTCACTCACCCTTACTGGGAAGATAAGCAGTTCAGTATAGGTTGTACATGTGTAGCTAATGGAAAATTTTAACCTAGAAGATATATTATAAAAGACTGACTATATTTCCCTCCCTCCTATCCTACCACCCAATCGTTTTATTCTCTACTTTGATCCCATCCCTTATTAAAAGTGAGTACTTCCAACTTCCCTTCCCCTCGGCCTGTCCTCCCTTCCATCAAACCCCCTCTCATCCCCTTCCCCCTACTCTCCTGGAGGGTGAGATACCCAATTTAGTGTGTATTTCATTCCCTCCCTGAACCAAATTCAGTGAGAATAAGTTTGACCCATACCCTTTTGCCTTCCTATTCTTCCACTCCACTGTAATCCTTTTTCTTTGTCTCTTCTTTATGAGATAGTTTACGCCATTCTGTCTCTCTCCATCTCCGCTCATTATATTCCTCTCTCACCTCTTAATTTCGCCTTTTAAGTATCATCCCTTCCTATTAAATTGGTCCTGTGCCCTCTAACTTTGCATACCTGTAAGCATATATACACAAATTCATATATGTATTCATATGCTTGTATACCCTCTGATATAGACACACACATATATGTATGTATACATGTATATGTATATGAGTGTATATATATATATATTTCTATTCCCTTCAACTATTTTCATATAGAGAAAAGTTTCACTAGTTACAATTAACATTTTTCCATGTAGTAATGTTAATAGTTCAACTTTCATCAGTGTCTTATGATTTCTTTTCCTTGTTTACCTTCTCAAGCTTCTCTTGCTTCTTGGATCTGGATGTCAAATTTTTATTCAACTCTGATTTTTTCATTAAGAATGCTTCAAAGTCCTCTATTCCACTGAATAACCATATTTTCCCATGAAACATGATACTCAGTTTTTCTGGGTAGGTGATTCCTGGTTTTAATTCTAGCTCATCTGGCCTCCGGAATATCATATTCCAGGCCCTTCGATCCCTCAGTGTGTAGAAGCTGCCAAGTCCTGTGTTATCCTGATTGTGTTTCCATAATCAAATTGTTTCTTCCTCATTGCTCCTAATATTCTCTCCTTGAACTGGGAATTCCGGTACCTGGCTATAATATTCCTAGGAGTTTTCTTTTTGGATCTTTTTTCAGGAGGTGATTGGTGGATTCTTTCAACCTCTATTTTGCCTTCTGGTTCTAGAACATCAGGGTAATTTTCCTTGAGAATTTCTTGGAGGATGATTTCTAGATTCTTTCCCTGATCATGGCTTTCAGGTAGACAACTCATTTTTAAATTATCTCTCCTGGATCTATTTTCCAGGTCAGTGGTTTTTCCCATGACATATTTCACATTGCCTTCTATTTTTTCCATTTGTTTGGATCTGTTTAACATCATCTTGATTTCTCTTAAAGTCACTAGCTTGCCTTTGCTCTAATCTAAATCTAAGGGAAAGATTCAACTCATTGAGCTTTTGAGATTCTTTTTCCATCTAGCAGATTTGCCTTCTCAAGGCATTCCTTTCCTCATTGCCTTTTTGAGCCTCTTTTGCCAATTGACTTAGCCTGTTTTTTAAGGTATGATTTTCCTCAGTCAGGCTGTTGACTCTACTTTCATAATTTTCTTGCATTTTTCTCATTTCTCTTTCCAATTTTTCCTCCACTTCTCTTATCTGCTTCTTAAGGTCCTCTATTGCTTGTAACCAGCTCGTATTTTTCTTTGAAGCTTTTGGTGCAGGAGTTCTTAATTCACTGTCTTCCTCCTGTTCCATGCTTTGCTCCTTTCTGTCCCCAAAATAGGAGTCTAATGTTGGAATCTTCTGTTTGTTTTGTTTCCTATGTCTGGTCATGTTGCCCCTCAGTCACTTGACCCCTAGGCTTTTTGCCACAGTAGGACTCTACCACCAGACAGGGGAGCTTTCATCCCAAACACTGGGGTTTTCTCAGCTGCTGGAGGTATTAGTTGGGTGCACTCTCTGAGGCCTCCACACACTCTGCCAACCTGGTCATGAACCCCAGGACCTCCACCCTAGACTGCAATCCAGATCCAAGCAGGTTAAAGCAAGAGTGATTACCCCTCAGCCTGGTCGCTTGGTCTCCCTACACTCTGCAGGCCAGGGGCTGAAGCTTCCATGTGGCACTGCCTGCAGGGCCGCGGCTCCTCAGCAGCTTCTCGCCCCAGGGACAAAAGCTGATACACTCCTGATTACTGGTCCCAAAGTCCAAACTGTACTGATCTCTCACTTTTTCCTTAGCATCTTTGTGTTGATAAATCTGGAGATGGCCACAGCTGCTGCTGATCTGGAGTCCTTCTGGCTAGTGGCTGGTCAGGCCTGCCCTGAGGCTAAAACCTATGGCTTACTCCAGTCTGGGCTCAGCTCCCAGTGCTCTGTGCTGGCTGATTCCTGCTGGCCTGCCAGGGACTCCTCAGTGGGAGGTTAGAGTCTCTGTGTCATTTTTTGTGTTCTGCAGCTCCAAAGTTTGTTTGGAGTCCCCTTTTTACATGAATTGGGAAGGTGGAAGCTGCAGCCAGGCAGAGGTCCTGCTTTACCTCCTTTTATTTTTTTTAAGCACCCTTTTATTCTTATAAATTTGACTTTGTTCTCTTTATCTTTTAGAAATGAGGCCTTTATCAGAGATATTGGTTTGAAAAATTCTTTCCCAACTTTCTGCTTCCATCCTAATCTTGGTTGCATTTACTTTTAATGCGAAAACACTTTTGAATTTAATGAAATCAAAATCATCTATTTTGCATTTCATAATATTCTCTATTTCTTGTTTGGCCATAAATTCTTCTGTTCTCCCTAAATCTTGCAGAATGATTCCTTACTCTCCTGGTTTGCTTATAGTATAAGTCTTTTTATCTAGATAATGTGCCTGTTTTGACTTTATTTTGATATTTTCAAATAATTCTGGAAGGAATTATACACAAAATTACTAATTATTGTTGTACAGTTGTATCAGACTCTTCATGGATTTATTTGGGGTTTTCTAGACAAAGATACTGGAGTGGTTCATCATTTCCTTCTACAGATCATTTTCCAGAAGAGAAAACTGAGGCAAACAGGGTTGTGGTTTACTATTATCAAACAATTATTAAGTGTCTGAAGCCAGATTATAACTCATTATTACAAAATCAAGAATTAACTACCCAGCAAAATTGAGCATAATGTTGGGTGGCCAGGTAGCACAGCAAGTAAGAGGACTGGCCCCAGAGTCGGGATGACCTGAGATGGAATCTGGGCTCTAATACTTAGCACCACACCCAGAAATAACTGTCCATGTAACCTTGAGGAAGTTACTTAACCCCAATTGCTTAAAAAAAATGAGCATAATCTCTGAGAAGAAAAGATAGATATTTGATGAAATGTGTGACTTTTAAATTTTCCACATGAAAAGATCAGAGCAGAACAGAAAATATTCATCTGGAAGAATAAAAAGTCAAGAATATCCAGGGAGTTAATGTAAAAAAAGTGAAGGAAGATGGCCTAGCTGTAGAAGACCCAAAATTACATCATAAAGAAACAATCATCAAAATTTTTGTTACTAGCTAAGAAATAGAATGGTAGTTAAGTGGAATAGGTTTGGTACACAAGACACAGTAGTCAATTACTATAGTAATTTACTATTTCATAAACCCAAAGAATTCAGTTTCTGGGATAAGAACTCATTATTTGACAAAACTGCTGGAGAAACTGGAAAATAGAATGGCAGAAACTAGGCATGGACCAACATCTTACACCCTCTACCAAGATAAGGTCAAAATGGGTATAAGATTTAGCTATAAAAATTGATACTACAAGCAAATGGGAAGAAGAAAGCATAGTATACCTGTCAGATTTATGGGGATTGGAAGAATTTATGACCAATAAGAGACAGACAACATCATGAATGCAAAATACATAACTTTTCCAGTTGTTTAGATTTAACTTTATTTGTGTGCAAACTGTGTTCATATAGTTCTTGGGTTTGTGTTGGCAGGTAGATTTCTAATATTTTGTATTGTCCATAGTTACTTTAAATGGAACTTTCTTAGTAATATATAGAAATAGTAATATAATAATAACTATATATAGTAATATATAGAAATGCTGATTATTTATGTGGGTAACACTGAGACTTTTAACGCTACCTTATGAAGCATGTGATTTTTAGTTCCATTGCCCATTTCTTTGCCACCATCACTTTGGAAGTATATTGAAGATGCACAGAAGCCCTGAGAGTTTATACAAACATACACTTGTATTTATGTGTATGTTTGTTTCATTTCATTATAACAAATAATTACATGCCTGCTGATGATGAACCTCTGCTTAGAGTGAACCTCGTGCAATCAGCACAGTCTCTTTTTTGGACCATGCTGATTTTTTTTTTCTGGCTTGGTAGAATCTTTTAGAATTTGCTCCACTTGTAGAGTCTTCAAGAATTCATGATCTCTTCTATGTCACTAAGAGGAATTAGAATAAAATTTTTGTAAAGTGGTGTTTACAAAAGACTGCCTTCAAATGCTTGAAACTATGTGTGAGTGAGGGAGAGGGTTAATAACAATAGATAGATATTGTAAGTAAGGACATTTCAGCTCATCATACAGCTCTTCAAATGTAATGAACTACAGTGGCCACTCTCAAGATTGGATAAGCATTTAGCTGCGTCATTATAGAAGACATTAATTCCATTCATTATTTCAGTAGTGATTGTACTAAATGAAGCCCCCCCCCCCAACACCTTCTATGTATGAATTCCTATAATACCATGCTTCAATGATCTATTAACTTATGGTAAAAGTCATTGAGAAAGTAGAGTTAAAATGCATCCATTCATATCAACTACAACTTCTTTTACTTTTCAGAATTCATTTATTTTTCCATTTGATGTGGTATAATGAAACACCCAAGAGAATAGCTTCAACACATTCATAATAGCGATGGAATTTGCAGAAGCTGATATAAAGGGTGATATCCTCAAAAGAATCAACAAGAGCTGATAGCTTAAAATAGATATCTCAGTTGACTTCTCATTCAATGACATTCTCATTATTTTCATGCCACTGCATCTGAAAAATATGATACTTAGTAATGTAATGCAAGTTAAGTTATTGGGAACTTATGAGTCTCTGACTGTGGCCCAGGTTATAATTTCTTCATTGGTACCAATATAGCCTGAATGATAGAGCCTAATATGTATATATGTGTGTGTATGCATACATACATGCACATTATATATGCTTTATTGCCATGCTACACAGCTTTGAACTCCAGAGTGAAGCTTCAAAAACACTTCTGGACCCAGTAAATAATTATATTTATAAAGGTATCACAGCTGAGTTTTAGACTTGGTGACAGCAACACTACTGTTGTATATGCTGTCAATAGCACTTTCAACATCTCCATCCTAAGTGATAGGATCCAAGTGGTTAAGGCTTTTCCTTGACAGTTCTCCACGTTCCTTTGGTACGGAATACCAAATTCCACTAGGACACTATCAACAGTAATCTGCTAGGGAGGGAGTCCTAACACCATCTTCTGAAATCACTGAATCCATCTTTCTATAATGTATTTGCTTTACCCACAAGGGTCATTTTTTATAAAAAAAAATTCCTTGTATGATATTTTCAAAGTGAAAGAGGTATTATGATGTATTGGAAAGCAAGCTATATTTATAGACAGGGTAACGTGAGTCCCTGTCTCCGATATATTCAAACTATATAATGATGTAAAAGTTGCTGGCCTTCTTGCTGTCCCTTACTCATGACACTTCATGTTCCATCTTCATAACTTTGTACAGGCTATTTCCCTTGTGTGGAATGCACTCTATTTTCACCTCTACCTCTTAGAATCCCTTACTTCTTTTAAAGTTCAATTCAAATAGTACATGAAATGTGTCCTGATTCCTCCATTCCTCCCCTTTCCAAGTTACTGTGTACGTGTGCACATGCACATACATATACACACACCTGTCCATGAATGTATATGCAAATATAAATTAATAAAAAACTCACACACATGTGCATTTATGCACACGTGTACATGCTGTGTGTGCATATACACATACACATGAATGTGCATATGTCCCCAGTCCAAAAGTCCATTAATTTGGAGCTTTTTCTTATTGTTGGAGATTGATGCCCCATGGAGGAATGACTTAGTGAGAATGGGATAGTTCCAGTTTCTTTAGTCTCCATGTTTTTCTTTGAATCTCTCGATCTCTTGAGCTCCAGATTCACTTTAGACTCTCTAGTCACTTTAGGCACTTCTGGTTTCCAGGTTCAAGAGAGAAGATAGAAGATGCTCTCCCCGCTTCAGGTAGCTGAAGAAAAAGACTAGGAAGAGCTGACATGAGAAGAACTGGCAGTCTCTATCATGTTCCTTACTCTGTCTTTCTACACTACATACTTCAGGAAACTTCCCTTTGGGTGAGATTTAGGACTCTCTCTCTCTCTCTCTCTCTCTCTCTCTCTCTCTCTCTCTTGAATGAGTTGCTATCTCACCACCAATAGAAAAGCTCTCTCACTTTGTATTTCCTGGTATATATTTTCATATGTATAATATCTCTGAATTCTCTTTTTTCTTTTGGAATTGGATAAATAGATTTCTTTGATAATTACCATCTGTGTTCATTGTGGAACCAGTATTTGGTGGGAGAGGAGTGAAGCCTTGGATATAAAAGTTGTGGACATTTTCTGAAATTAATGACATAGCAATAAGAAATTCATCTTCCCTAGACAAGAATATTTAAAGGAGGAGATAAATGTAATTCTAACCCAATAGCCACTTTCTGTTAGGGTAAAAGAGTGGCCTCTTGATCTAACTTCCTCCTTCCCCTTCTGTCAGGAACTGAAGTCTTCCTTCAAAAAGTGTAGGGAGAGAGGGCAGCTAGGTGGTGCAGCGAATAGAGCACTGGCCCTGGAGCCAGGAGGACCTGGGTTCAGGTCCAGCCTCAGACACTTAACACAAAAAATAGACTTGTGACCTTGGGCAAGTCAATTAACCCTACTTGCCCTCCAAAAAGCAAAAAAAAAAAAAGGTGTAGCGAGAGATGTCTATTCTGTCTCCCTTTAAGCCACACGACACTCCCTCACTGCATATATGTATGCATATATATAAACATGTATACATTCCCATACATGTATATATACATATATCATGTATACATGTATGTAGTAATAGTTATAAATGTTATAGTTACAGCTATACACATATATTCATGCTTCCTCATAAAGAATATAATCTCCTTAAGGGTCAGGGACTGTTTGATTCTTGTCTATAAATTCCTAGTGCCAAGAATAGTGACTGGAATATAAAAGGTTTTTAATATATTCTTGTTTATTGGCACAAATGGAATCTCTCATAAAAGCTGAACTTCACATATCATGTAAAATATCAGTTTTTCAAATTTTTTTATTCATTTTACCTGTGCAACTATTCTATGAATCATTCCCATTTTATAGATAAATGAGGAAACAGGCTCTGGGAAACTTAAACATGAAATGATTTGCCTAATCTCAGTGTCAGAGGCAGGATTCACATCCATTCCAAATATTGTGCTCCATCCATAATACAATGTGGATTACACTTTCAGTTACAGAAGACTTTCTGAGTTTATTCACCAGGATTGCTCTGCACTGATTAATTTAGAGCTCTATAACCAATCTCTGTTTCTTTCCCCATATTTCTCTTTTTTAAATATTTCTCCTCCTCTCTTGTCCTTTCTGTCTCTTTCTCTTCTTCCCTCTGCCCCATCCTTCTGTCTCTTTTGCTCTTTCTTTCTCTGCTATAAATGGCCCATTGACAGGCTTTCACTATCTGTTAAAAGCAACATTCAGAATCCAATTTTAAAATGACATATTAATACCACATATTTCAACCCCGTGAATTTTCCAGTCTAAGAGAAGAAAGCTTTTTATTTTTAGAAAATCTTATATTGGCTGTTACCATCTTAAAAGCTAGTAGGATGCCTTAGGCACCACCTAGGTCTTCTTATCTGTAAAAATTTCCTCCAGGTAGATTTGAAAGGAAGGGCTTCCAGGAAATTGCCAATCTCTTAAAAATTCATCTGCTGAACATCTTTTTATCTTTACTCCCAGTGCTTTTATCTTACCTTTCTAAGTCTACCTTGAATGTCCTTATGAAAGTGCCTAAGGATCATCACATATGCAGGGATTCTAGAGTGTTCATATGAATGTTAATCTCTCAGGAAGGTCAAGGACATTTTATTAGGAATGTTAATTTATAAAGAAAAATGTAGTACAATCCAGGGTGAGGTCTTTTTGGCTCCATCCTTTTGTTCCAGCAGTCAAGTGCATTCTTGGGCACCTACTAGAAACTGATCAGTCAAGGAACATTTATTAGGTACCTATATGTGTCAGGTACTATATAAGACAATGGGAATACAAAGACTAAAATGAACTGATTCTTTTTCTCAAGGACTTCACATTATAACATCAAAAAGGCATCTCAAAAGTTCTAAGCTTTAAATTGTACCAGTTTGGAGGGATATTCCACATAATAATTTACAAAATACATCCAGAATGATGTGGAAGGTCATTCGTACTGAGGGAGGGGTCAGAAAAAGTCTCAAGTACCATGTGTCACTTGAGCTGAGATTAAATAATGTTAGGGATTCCATGAGGAAGAAATCAGGAGTGGAGTATGTTCAGAGAATGGGAAACAGAAAGCATGGAAGTGGGAGAATTGTCTACAGCCAGGGGCAGCAAGAAAGTCAGTTTGTGAAGCTCATAGAGCATATGATGTATTATGTCAAACTTTTCTGGGTGTTGAAAGAAATACCCAAAGAGGTAAGAAACATAGCCCTGATTTGGGAATTGGGGGGGGGGGAACTATCAAATATCCATGGAAGGAGCAACTTGAGCCCTTTCCATACTTATTTTAAGCTCTGGAAATTAGTATCTACCTCTACCTTGCTCCTGAACCTACTCTCTTAAATGACAATGTATAGTTGAAAAAATTCTGGATATATCAAATAAACTGGGTTTGAGTTCTGCTTCTATCAAGTACTGGCAGTGTGACCTCAGATAAGTTACTTAACATCTACAAGACTTTTTCCTTTCCTAGAAAATAGGGATTCAAAGCAAATAAACAGCCATTTTAAAAGATAATCTCTCATATGTACACATTACTTTTCTAGGGCCAAGGAATACAAACATAAAACAAGACATTATCACTGGCCTCAAGGAGATTACATTTGGATAGTGGAATGAAATTTTTATATACTTGTAACAGAATGCCAGGAGAATTCATTTCTGCCAGTGGACATTGGCCTTGGTAAAAAGTGAACACAGAGGAGCTTATTCATAGCATATATAAGAGATTATTTCTATGTAAAGTGATCATATAAAGTTTTATGTAGTGTAATCCTAGTACCTTAATGCAAGCTCCTAGATATCCCCCATATTTTAGTATATACATAAAGACCATCATTAGAAAATGATGAGGGCATAAAAGAAACAAATCCGTGGCATGAGATATCACTTGTACCAGGGCATTGCTCTAAGCCTTATGTAAAATGCAGATTTTCTCCATAGGAAGGAAAAGGCTGAAACAGTGAGAGAGGAGAGAGAGAGAGAGAGAGAGAGAGAGAGAGAGAGAGAGAGAGAGAGAGGAAGAAAGGAGAGAGAGAAGAGAGAGAGGGAGAGACAAAGAGAGACAGAGAGACACACACACAGAGACAGAGAGATAGAGACAGAAAGAGAGAAAGAGAGAGACAGAGACAGACAGAGAGAAGCGAAAGTACTTAATCCCCATAGAGATGATGCTATGCATGTATCCATAGACACTGAGATGGTCAACGAAAGTGAGTGATTCAGATAAAGCAAAATAAGAATCATTGGATAGATTAGAGAAAACTTTTAGTGGGATTTGTTTATCCTTTCTTCTTTTTGTTTTCTTTACCACTTTGATGGGAGTGAGGTGGAATGTCAGAGTCATTCTCATTTGCATTTCTCTATATAGTACTGATTTGGAGCACTTTTTTTTCACATGTCTAAAGATAGCCTAAAGTTTTTCCTTTGAGAATTCTCTGTTCATCTCCTTAGACCATTTATGAATTGGGGAATAGTTCTTATTCTTATAAATGTGAATAAATTTCTTATATTTCTTGGAAATGAAAGCTTCAGAAAAATTGATGCAAACATGTACACAGTTACTTGTTTCCCTTTTAATCTTAGATTTATTGAATTTGTTTTTACAATTTAAAAACTATTTTTAAAAAAGTATCTACTTTATAATTTTATTTTTAAAAATCAATTATTGGTCAATAACTTTTCTTTTAACTTTACACTTGATAGATTGTTTTCTCCATATTTCTCTAATTTGTTTATGATATAACTTCATATCTATTACCCTTCTGGAGCTTGCATGTGTGTATGTGTGTGTGTGTTTGTGTTTGTGTGTGTGTTAAGGTGTGAGGTGTTGTCTAGATTTAATTTTCCCATGTTACTGCCCAGTTTTCTGAGATTTTATAAAAATTATGAGTCTTTATTCTAGTATCTAGAGCCTTTGCTTTATCAAATACTAGGGTCCCAGATAAATTTGTTTCTGTATGTTGGATAGCTTATCTCTTCTACTTACCAACTATCTATTTTTAACCAATTCCCAGTTCTTCTGAGAATCACTACTTTTTAGTATAATTGGTGTGTATCACATTTTTTTTCATTACTTTTGCTTGAGGTTCTTGGCTCACTCCCCCCCCCCCCCTCCATAGGAATTTTGTTATTATTTCTAGTTCAATAAAGTAATTTTTTGGTAGCTTTGTTAGAAACAAAGAAATTAGGGAGGAGGAATATGTTTTAGAGACAAGATGATAAGTTCACTTTGAGTGTATTGTGTTTGAGGTACATGGGTGGCTTTCAGATGGAGGTATTCATTAGGTAATTGGGCTGCTGAGCCTAAAGGACAGAGGAGAGATACTAGCTGGAGACACTATGAGAAACCCTCTTCATGAGGGTTTTTTTGTCATTCTTTTGCTAAGAGGACCAATGACATCACAGTGTGATGTTTTGACTCAAGCATGAATTGGATTTAAGTGAGGCAGGGTTATACAAAGTCATCATCCTTACTCTCTCTTCCTGAGGTATTGAAGTGTCATGGTAAAACAAAAGTCAAAATTACTGGTGATGGCCTGGGATACAGTGGATGACCTTGGTGTCTTTGATTTTCGATCAATCTCTAGGTGTTCCACCTGATCCAGCCACTTTGAAAGCAAATGGAACAAATTGTTTTCATCCACCCATTCTTCTGGGGGAAATATTCACATACTTGGGGAAGACATCTCCCTAAGTCACTGACAGATTTGATGCCTGTAGGTAGGTTACCCTCAAACTGGTTCAGCCCATTTGCCAAGATGATTTACCCAAATGTGGCTGAAAAGGGCTCAGCAAACTCTCACATTAGAGATCTTAATCATCCCGAACAGTCCATATATACCACTTCTTCAAAAAAGTAGAGATAATTGATGACTGAACATAATGACTTAGGAAAGTGATACTTGCATTCCTCACACCGTTAGCAAGAAAAATATGATAAGCTATGTAAAGTTCTTTCAAGCTCTAAACAGTTCTGATAAACTAGAAAGGGCTGAAGTATGAGCACAGGGACAGATGATACTATCTGTTTGAGAACCTACACAGATAAAAACAGAAAGATGTATTGTCAGAAATTAAGTAATAAATATTTTGGCCATGGAGAGCCATGAAAGAGGTCTTTAACTATATAGGATTATAGAAAATGTAAGCTACCTCATAATGTCACAAACAGAACAGACCTCAAAAGCCATCTAGTGGGCCATGTGCCTGAATACAATCCCCTCTGAAACATTTCTGTAAAGTGTTGACAAAGACTGGATAATCTTTGCTTGGAGAACTCCAGAGGCAGCCTAAGTGAACAAACATCTCCTCCATATCCCTAGATACTCTAAGCTACCCTGAAATTCTTGAAAATGTCTTCTTTTCTCAGTTTCTGAGGTATCGCACTATCCTAGCTCTCCCATGACATATCTTTTTATTTTATTTGTTAGTATCACTTTCCCCAGAGTTCTTGTTGCTTTATTTGCCAAAGTTCTAGTCCTGGACATTTGCCATTGATCATTATGGGAGAGACAATATAATTCCATGACTTCAAGTAAAGTGGAATATTAAAATATTGGAAATGTAATATTTAAAGAATCATATGACTTCAAAACTGCCTTACACATCCTGTAATCCAACCCCTTCATTTTATAAATGAGGATAAAGAAATGAAGATAGTTTTATTTGCTAAGGTTTACACAGGTTGTTTTGGAAGAAATTGAATTAGAAACTTGATTTTCTGGCTCCTAATCCAGTGCTGATGTCTTTTAAAACAATTCTGGACAGGGGCAGAGCCAAGATGGTGGAGTAGAAGCAGGACCTCCACTGGGCTCTGGCTTCCACCTTCCCCAATCCATGTAAAAGGTGACTCTAAACAAACATTGGAGCTGCAGAACCCACAATATAAAGCTAACCTCCCACTGAGGACAGCTGGTAGGCCAGCAGGAATCAGCCAGCTCAGCTCTCTGGGAGCCAAGGCTTTAGCCCCAGGGCGGGCCTGACCAGCTCCAGGGCGGGCCTGACCAGCCCTGGGCCAGAGCCACTCCAGATAAGCAGCAGCTGTGGCTGTTTCCAGATTTGTCAAGACATTGATGTGAAGGACAAAGTGAGAGGTCAGTGCAGTCTGGACTTTGGGACCCAGTAAGTGGGAGTGCATGGATTTTGCCCCCAGGGCAGAAGCCTCAGAGTTGCCAGCACAGCCAGCCAGCACCACATGGCAGATTTAGCTCCTGGATTGTAGAGTGTAGGGGGACCAAGCATGAGTCTTAGGGGTAATAGCTCTTGCTTTTACCTGCTTGGATATGGAAGGCAGTCTAGGGTGCTGGTCCTGGGGTGTGTGTCCAGCTTGCCAGAGCTAGTGGAGACCTCAGACAGGGCACCCATCTAATATTTCTGGCAGCTGAGAAATCCCCAGTATTTGGGATGAAAGCTCCCTTGTCTGGTGGCAGAGTCTTACTGTGACCAAAAGCCCAGGGGTCAAGGGACTGACGGGTGACATGACCAGGCAAAGGAAACAAAACAGAAAATTCCAACATTAGACTCATATTTTGGGGACAAAAAGGAGCAAAGCATGGAAAAGGAGGAAGATAGTGAAGTCAGAATTCCTGCACCAAAAGCTTCTAAGGAGAATACGAGCTGTTTACAAGCCATAGAGGACTTAAGAAGCAGATAAGAGAAATGGAGGAAAAACTGGGAAGAGAATTAGAACAATGTAAAAAAATTACAAAATTAGAGTCAACAGCCTGACTGAGGAAAATATTACCTTAAAAAATAGACTAACTCAAATGGCAAAAGAGGCTCAAAATGCAATGAGGAGAAGAATGCCTTAAAAAGCCAAATTTGCCAGATGGAAAAAGAATCGCAAAAGGTCAATGAGGAGAATAATTTTCTCAGAATTAGATTGGAGCAAATGGAAGCTAATGACTTTATATGGAATCAAGATCCTATTAAACAGATTCAAACAAATGAAAGAATAGAAGGCAATGTGAAATATCTCATGGGAAAAACCACTGACCTGGAAAATGGATCCAGGAGAGATAATTAAGCAATTATTGGATTACCTGAAAGCCATGATCAAAGCAAGAATCTAGAAATCATCCTCCAGGAAGTTCTCAAATAAAACTTCCCTGATGTTTTAGAACCAAAGGGCAAAATAGAGGTTAAAGAATCCACCAATCACCTCCTGAAAAAGATCCCAAAAAGATAACTGTTAGGAATATTATAGCCAGGTTTTGGAATTCCCAGATTAAGGAGAGAATATTACAAACAGCCAGGAAGAAACAATTTGAATATTGTGGAAACACATTCAGGATAACCCAGGATCTGGCAGCTTCTACACTGAGGGATTGAAGGGCTTGGAATATGATATTCTGGAGGGCAAAGGAGTTGGGATTAAAACCAAGAGTCACCTACCCATCAAAACTGAGTATCATATTTCAGGGGAAAACATGGTAATTCAGTGGAATAGAGGACTTTCAAGCATTCTTGCTGAAAAAACCAGAGTTGAATAGAAAATTTCATATTCAGATACAAGAAGCAAGAGAAGCATGATAAGGTTAACAGGAAAAAGAAATCATAAGGAACTTATCAAAGTTGAACTATTAACATTCCTACACGGAAAAACAATAATTGTAACTTATGAAACTTTTCTCAGTAGTTGAAGGGAATATATATATATATTATGTATATATATGTATATATATATTTGTTATATATATGAAGGCATATGGGTATATGAATACTTATGTAAATATGTTTATATATGTGTGTATATATATATTTATAGGTATACATAGATAGAGAGCACAGGACCAATTTAACAGGAAGGGATGATACTTAATATGTGAAATTAAGAGGTGATAGAGGAATATAAGAGGAGATGGGGAGATACAGAATGGGGTAAACTGTCTCATATAGAAGAGGCAAGGGAAAAAGGTTACAGTGGGGGGTAAGAATAGGAAGGCAAAAGGGAATGGGTCAACCTTATTCCCATTGAATTTGGCATTAGTAGGGAAGGAAATGCACACTAAATAGAGTATCTCACCCTCCAGGTGAGTAGGGAGGATGATGGAAGGGAGGGCATGCTAGGGGGGAGGGAAGTTGGGAGCACCCACTTTTGAAAAAGGATGGGGTCAAAGTAGAGAATAGAACAAGTGGTAGGTGGGATAGGAGGGAGGGAAATACAGTCAGTCTTTTTATTTATTTATTTATTTATTTATTTGTTTGTTTATTTTTAAGCAATCGGGGTTAAGTAACTTGCTCAAGGTTACACAGCCATTTATTTCTGGATGTGGTTCTAAGTATCTGAGACCAGATTTGATCCCCAGGTCATCCCGACACTGGGGCTGGTGGTTTTACTTGCTGAGCCACTTGGCTGCCCCTTACAGTCAGTCTTTTACAATATATCTACTATGTTATTGTTTTGCATTAGCCACAAATGTACAACATATAATGAACTGCTTATCTTCCCGGTAAGGATGGGAGATAAGGGAGGAAGAGAATGAATCTGGAATTCAAAGTTTTAAAATCAAATACTCAAATACATATATGCATGTAAATACACACACATACATATATATGTATTTATATACTATCATTAATACTGTTTTACATGTAATTGGGAAATAAGATATACAGGCACTGGGGCATAGAGATCCACTGGAAAAGTCTAAAGGGTTATGGGAGAAAATATGGGAGAGAGCAGATTGGAGGAGGGGATATCCTGTGGGATTGCTATTTTGGTGTGGTGGGTAGGGGAAAAATGGGGAGAAAATTTGTAACTCAAAATCTGGCAGAAATGAGTGATGTAAATCAGAAGTTAATAAATATTTGAAAAAAATTTTCTGGAATGAAAATAATTGCAGGGGGGGTGGCGGCCAGGTATGCAGCGAGTTAGAGCACCAGCTCCAGTGTTGAGAAGACCTGGAGATCAAATCCCGGGCTCAGACTCTTAGCACCCACCCAGAAACACCGTGTAACCTTGAGTAAGTTACTTAACACTGATTTCTTAAAAAAAAATAATTACAGAGATTCTATACTGTACGGTTGACAAAGGACTTTTTGCACATTGGTTCATTTGATTCTCCCCTATAATTTTAAGTGAACGCTATTATCACTTTTATATTAGATATATGGCATATGAGTCCCAGAGAAGTTAAATAACATACTCAGGGCCCCTAAACTAGTATCTGATATGTGACTTACAGCCAGGTCTTCTTGCTCCAAAGCTATGTTCTCTTCATTGAATTGCATTGTCCTTTTATAAGGAATATATATGAAACAAGAAGTAGCCAATGGTGTATAATTATATAAAGGATAAAGAACATTGAAAACTCGTTTAGACTTGATCTATATCCGCATAACTGAAATAATGGTGAACCATTGTCTGCAAGGTACTGTGGCAGAATGCAAATCTAGCATAGAGGCTTGAGGCACCTTCTTCTTTATTACCCTAAGGATCATCACCTGTACTAGTCCCTGTCCTTCATCAGCTGTGTAGTTTGCTCAGATTCAGTTTGGGTGGGATTCTGACTTCTCAACAGGGAAAGTAAGCTCCCCAATCTCACATGAATTGGTTCATCATTCCCATTGTCACATCCAGAGGAAAGTTGTTGCATATGATAATATGTATGGCTCCATATTTTAAAAATCTTGAAAAGGATTGGGGGAATAAAAGAGATGCTAACTGCACAAAAATAAATCTGTGACAGTTTATTTCTACTGAAAGAAAGCACTGATATGCATAAAACAATGAAAGAACACATCAACAAAATGATTAGAACCTAATCCAGTAGTTTAACTTGTTATTACTCATTCATTCAGCTAGGTGACAGTCAAACATTGTTGGGACATAAAAAAGATTTTGCAAAATTTCTCGTTAGTCACATTACATGGCTAATACTTCTAATAAGCCATGCTGTTAGCATTGTTTATGAAATTACTAAGCTTGATTTTTCTGGTAGCCTCCCTCAGATAACAACTTTTTCCTTGGTTCGGAACTGCTGCAAGAACTCTTTTCTCCCTGGTACTCAGAGAAAACAGAAGGAGAAGATTCTAGAAGCTATTACTGGAGAGCTATTGATGCTCACCAGGTCAATGCTAAAAGAGGGAACCTCAATAATGACAAAGGCAGTTTGATTTGACAGTATAAACCTGGCTAATTGAGTCTGTGTTTCAGCTTAGTAATTCTATTCTCTACTGTCATTATATCTGCACAGAGAAGATTTGTCCTTTTCCACTCCTCACATTGGCAAGTCTAAAGCTACATACAAGAGAGTCACTACCAGAAGCTTCCTCTTCTACAAGGTGTGGTACCCTGACTCATTGGCTTTTAGCTCAGAAGACTATTAGCAGATTCTCAAGGAATTAGGCCTCCAGAACCAGAAACCAGCATTCAATAGGTCCCAGAAGGACTATAGGAAGGAAGAGGTTAATTAGTTAATATCTGCACAAGTTATGTGTATGTAGGGGTGTGTGTGTGTGTGTGTGTGTGTGTGTGTGTGTGTGTGTATGTTTGTTTGTATGTGGAAATACTGGGTGTTGAGAGAGAATAAATGTCCCATTACACAAAATATATAGTCCCTGTCATCTCTCTAAGAATTTATAATCTGGTGATCCTATAAAGACATGCATAATTACAAAGATATGATGATGATAATTATAACACATATTTATAATCTTGTAAAGTTTTAAAAATACTTTACCAATATCATATGTTTTGATCTTTACAAAAAATCTGTGAAACAATTTATACAGGAATTATTAACTCTCTTTTATAAGTGAGGAAATGAGTTCAGAGAGATTAGGGGAGGGTTCCTTGGCCAAAAAGGGATTGTCAAAGTGTCAAAGGTGAGATGTTAAATTAGGTTTTCCTGAATCCAAATTCAATATTTTATTTACTAACCATACACTTGTGGTTAAGACATTAATTTATAGTTTCAAGTATCTCAGAGAAGGGTCTTTGAGGATATTTTTGTTGGGGATAGATGCATGAACCAAGTCATTGTCATCCTTGATGACTATATAAATGCAAAATTATTACATAAGCGAAGAGGGAAACCTTTATTAGTCAGATATGGTTCAACCTAAGTCCTCTTAAAAATAAGAACCTATCATTTATTACTTTCTGGAGGTATATGTTTATTTCTGAGAATTGGAGAAGGAGTGGAGGTAGGAGATTGAACTAATTGACCTCTTGAGAATCAAATCTGGATCAATGCCTCTTGCCATCTAGTTTTCCATATATTTATGTATTTAATGGTGAGTACAAAGTGTTAAAATAAAAACTGAATTGTATACGTATAAAGAATATAAAATATTTTTTAGTATAAGAATGTACTGTCTGTCAAATTTAAGCATGTCAAAATGGGGTACAGAAATGTGAGCCATATTTGAGATTATAGCAAAAAAAATAAAAGTTAACTTTCTGGGGAAAAAAAGGAAACTATACTTTGAGCTGAGAGCAAGTACCTGAAAATAGTACTTGTAATGGAATTCCTTCCTCTAAAAATAATTATAGCATAATCACTGAGGGACCATAACTTCTTTTTTTATACTATTCTGTAAGAAACACCTATTACTTGTTTTTCCCCTTTGGAAGATTATATTGCACTGAACCAGAGAAGAGCAGAGGTCACAGGCCATATTTATGACAAATAAGTACCTATTCAATACAGCCAAAGACAAGATGTTAGTGACTATTTTCCACTGAAGAGCTAAATGTCAACCCTAAATCTTACTTTGCTTATGGTAATGCTTCCCACTTTCCACTCATGACTATTACATAAATAGTGTTCTATGCTATGGAACAAACCCCATCTGACTTTTGCATTTTCATTATAGAATCTCAGACTCATATAAATCTTAATGAGCCCTAGTTGTTTCGTGGCAAAGAGAAAATAACTATAAAACTCATGCCTATGGACTTGGGGAAGGAGGAAGGAGGAGAGTAGCACACTATTTTTATCAGAAGACATATGACTACATATTGAGAAATACCTGACTAAAGAGTCTTCTACCTTGAAAAGGAAATGACAAATGTATTCATTAAAAATACTTTAGAAAAGATTAAATACCTGAAATCTTATAAATTTTCAATTTCCATTCTAAAACACACTAATCCTTCTATAGGAATATGTAATCAAATTAGGAGGTTTAGGAGCAAAACTATTTACATCAGTGAAGATTGTCACATTCCTCAATGATCCATTTGTGTAGGATGCCCTCTATAAATGCATATTATTATCCCTTTGTACATGAATAGATGGTTTCGTCAGTTAGGATGGCAAAATAATGCCCCATAAGCAAATTTCTGCCACTGTGAACTTAGCTAGAAAACCGCTCAGGTACCAGATACTAAGCCGATAAAGAAGCCTCTTTGCCTTGGCTGGACCCATAAAAGACTTGATCCTATGATTCAACTCAGATAGCCTAGAATGATCCTGAGTTATATGGAGTATAGTGGATCAACAATAACTCTGGAATAAGTAGTTTAATTCATCTTCCATATGTGTGAGCAGTCATTTATCCTTCCTGTATCTTTGTTTTCTTATCTGTTAAATGAAAGGGTTCAATTATATGTCCTTTGAATTCCATTTTAACTCTAAATCTAAAGATTTTACCTTATTATCCCAATCCATCCTTTTCTATGTTTAGATAATTCCAATTTATATTTTCCCCCTTCTTTTAGAAACTACAATTTATCCCTCTGCAATTTCCATTGATTGTTTATAGTTCTGCCTTCTGGTGATAGGTAAAGCTAATCTTTCTTTCACAAGTCTATTATTATTACCTCTTTATCTATTTGTAATTATTTCTGTATTTATCTTTGTTACCCTCCCAGATTTTAAACACCTTGATAGATAGCAAGTTCTGCATCATTCATGTATAAAGGCATGCCCTTGACAGCCTGCATTTTTCACAGATATTCACCATTTGTTTCCATTTGACCATATGAAAAAGCTCTTAAGCTTCCATTTCCAGCTATGTACGACTAATCACCTTTTAAGTACTTATAAATCACAATCATGTGACACTTTCAGCATCTCAAAGCTATATGGGTGAGAGATAGGATATGGATTCGGTTCTTTCTGCCTCCAAGGCCTACATTCTATTGAGTAGGACAGGTTGTCTCTCTTCTTTAAATGTGATACTCCAAACTAAACAAAGTTCAGTGAGCAGGGGACCTATCACTTCTCTTATTCTGGACACCTCAACATCGATAATTTAGTCCAAACTTTGTATAGTTAATTAATTTGTCCTCTGACTGTCATTTTTCTGTTTCTGAAGTTAGTTCAGAAATTCACCTGCCTTGTAATAAGTTAAGTTTAGAAATCTAGTTCTCTTCCTAATCATTGTTTTATTCTTGTCTCAAGGTAATGTGTTATCTTTGAGGGATGTGGGTGGACACCATGAAATCTGGTGCAGTAGCTATACACCAACTATTCTTCAAGGATGTCTGGAACACTATCTCTAACTTTGCAGGTAGACTCAAACAATGAACATTTCTTAGTCATAGGAAGGAAGGAGTGAAGGGTTGTTGCTATCCACTCACTCCCAATTTCCAATTTATCAGATTGTCCTTTATGCTTCTGCTCTGTAACCAATCATATTGATTTTCCATTCATGATGTTGAGCCCTTGTAAAACCAATCATAACTTGTTCCCCACCTGTAAAGCGCTGTTTTTAAGTCTGTGCTGCCCACACTATACAAAAGAACTGACCCCGTCTCCATTTGTTATCTTAGCTTTGCTGAGGATGCTGAGATCCTATTTATTGGCAAATTTATGCTTTATTAATAAATGAAAATGCTGGGAAATTGCATATCATTTTGCCTAATTTTAACTTTTAGAACCCTCAGATAGTTGTTTTCACAAATGGTTGTCTATTCGCCACCCACTCATCTTACAAATATTGCAGTGATTTTTCAAAACTAAAATGTAGGGCTTTATGTTAACTGCATTTCAACATATTGTATTCCAATGTTATAGTATGTGAGGATTTTTTTGGGGGAGGGATTTTGTTATCTAATATATTTGGTATATCTCCTGGATCATTCATTGCAAATTTCTACAACTATTCATGTCTCTTTGTCTTGATCACGAGGAAAGCATGAGAAATAAAAAAAAAATAGTTGTATCATGTCTATAGCATTCTTCAATGTGTCAGTCTCACAACCTTGTGGGGAAATAAAAAAAAAGAATTGAATTTTTGTTGTATTCTTCATGAAGTCATATTAGCTCCTGGTAATTATTACTCTCTTTCTAAATGTTCATAAACCATTCTTTTAATAATATGTTGTAGATTTTTAACAATAATCAAAGATAAGCTCACTGGCTTATATTTATAGATTCTACCCTATTTCACTTTTAAAAATTTGACTACAGATAAAACTATTCAGCAAGTGTTTCATCACAGTGTCAAAAACCATAACTACATCTCTCTTACTAGAAAACTTAACTGAATAATTTACTGAATTATATCTTGCCCTTACTGGATAACTTTTTTCCTAATGACACCATCATGCCTTGGACCACCAGCATCCTTTTCCTTCTCAGATGATGTAATTCTGTCCTCTACACAAAGAGTTTCCCCAGAACTCTCCATAGATTTCCAGAATAGAATGGTCTACCACTCTCATTTCCAGCTGTATGATATTTTTTCTTACAAAATATTCTTATACTTGACATGATTTACCCCTTTTTTGTCATCATCATAGTTGTCATCATTGTCCTCTTCTACTTCTTTTTCTTCTTCCTCTTTCCTTTTCCCTCTTCCTTTTCCTTCTCTTCTTTTACAATTTTTTCTTTCTTTTTACCTGAAAGAACTAATTTTTTCAAAGAAGCCTTCATTTTCTCTGAAGAGCTGGGAAGTAGTCATTCCTCCAGTTCTTGAACACCCCCCCCCCCTGCCCCAGGAAGAGATACTAACCAGTACTTGGTGCATACAATCCAATTAGTTGACACTAACCAAATAAAAACATAAAGTGTTTTATGGAGGTCACAGAAAAATCCTGTTGCCCTCCATACTTGCTTGGAGTGAGATCCTCAAGCATCCATAATTATTCTTGGTAGCATTTGGAGCTACCAGTCATGGTCAATTGCCATAGCAAGCTGCCTGCTTACCACTGCTATTGGTGGAATTAGGTGGCTATGTCTTATTGATGAACAGTGGTATTTCTGATTTTTATGTTGAAATAATGCATATTTCTTCCACTGCCTTTGATGGGCAAATAGTATCTCTGCTGGAGTCATCCAGTAAGTAAAGAAATATTTATTAAATGCCTAGGCACAAAGGCATAGTGTTAAGCACTAAAGACAAAAAGAAAGGCAAAAGTCGATTCCTGCTTCCAAAGACCTAGCAATCTAATTGGAGAAAAAAACATGAAATAATGATCTACAAACAAGTTATATATGGGGGAATATTGAAAATAATCAGCAGAAGGAAGACACTAGAATAATGAGGGATCAGGGAAGGCTAGGAGCAGCGAGAAAAACAAAGATAGGATATGCTCTTTAACTCCTTAGAATTTAGAATATATTAGAAAGAAGAGAATAATCTACATAATGGTAGAAACCCTAAAAAATAAAGACAAAAAAGGGAGGAATATCTGTAAACTAAAGGAAATTTCCAATTCCTCCCCCCTTTCATGGAACATTTCCAAGTCCCCCAAACTGGGAGTGATTTCTTTGTCATCTAAAATAAAAGCAATTTCCCCCGACTGTCATCCACTTATTATATTCTACTATTTTCTGTGATGTATTACATTCAGCTGTCTATATGAACAATATATTTCATATAAAAATTTCCAACTATAAAAGTTATTAATCTTTCCCTTTACTAACTTACACTATACCAGGTAGTATAATATAGATAGATACAATACTAGATTAAATTATACAAGAATAAATTTTATACTATCTTTAGATCTCTCCTAATTTTTAGGTCCATGTTCAGCATAGACAGCAGTAATAAGATGTTTGCTTAATAGAATTAAATATACTTCTGATAGTCCATCAGGCTGCTCCTTACCTTCAAGTAGAAGGATGTAGTTTTGTACCCATATTATTATAAAACATAAGAGCTGGGGATCCTATAGTTGTGGCCAGGTTCAAGTTTGAGAAGTAAATGTATATAGGATACTAGTTAATCTGTTCCTAAATTATTCTTCTTTAAATAAACACATAAACATATTTTGGTGAATACATGTAACTTGAATAAAAAAAAAACAGAAAAAAAAATTCAGGGAGGCAAAGTACCTGTTAGACATTGCCTTACTCTATTATCCTACATTATTCAAGAAGGATAAATAAGATCAAAGCATATTCCTTTAAAATTTCTTTATTTTTCTGTGTGTGTGTGTGTGTTTTCCAACATGGCTAATATGGAAATGGGTTTTGCATGACTTGTATAAACAATATAATATTTTTTTCTTTCTCAAGGGATGGGTTAGTGGTGAAAAGGAGGGAGGGAATTTGGATCACAAAATTAAAGAAAAAAGAATGATAAAAGAATCATGTGTATTTGAAAAATATTTAATAAAACCAATTCTTTCTCTCCATACATACATACATGTATATGTGTGTGTGTGTGTGTGTGTGTGTGTGTGTATATATATATATATATATATATATATATATATGTTAAAGGACAGATTATAGTAACAGCAGAGTAGCAGGGGGAAAAAGGAGAACTCTAGAATGCATTTTGCTAAACTCTAAGAGAATTGAGTCTTCTTCTATCTATGACACTTAGATCCACTTTGGTTCATCTCTTGAAAAGTTCCTCTGCCTTGTAGATAATATGCCAAGTAGATATTTGTTTCAAGCATTTCTTAGATCCAGCATTGTATGAATCCACATTTTAGAGTTGGACCATAACTTAGCCAGGCATAGGAGGGCAAGGTGCTATATAAGTCATAATATTTTCTAAGGCATATCTTACATATCAAAGAAAATAGTTAATATTTATTGGTGATCTTTGCTTTCTAATGCTTATGCATCATCCTTGAAGTCATTAGTTTTCAATATAATTTAATCAATTCCTTAAGGAAAGAAAACATTTCCTATGAGGACTTTTAGAGATTTTAAGGAAAAATGCTCCTCTAAAATCATTTGTTCCATGAATTTCTCTGCCAGAGTGTGGAGAAGATATCAAGGAGCTATGTTGATTAACCTATAAAAATCCAAGACATGAAAAGCAAAATACTATCCATTATGTGCCATAATATAATAAAAAAAGAAATAAAAAGAGAAAATATAAATATATGGTACAGGCCCAATATGAGGACTGAATAATGGCATCCTAAAAGAGGGTTGGGGAAAAAAATTATCTCCAAGATAATCACAAAAATGAGGAGATGTAACACATTTATGAAGTGTACTTAGACCAGTCCTAAGAGGAAAAAATGTATTGAGAAATATAAATGAACAAAATAGAATATGAGGGCAAATGATTGAGCATATAATGAAAAAAATATAGATATACACAAATTATCTCTCAAAAAGTTAGCTCTTTTAAAAAAATTGCAAGGTACAAATTAAAAAAAATCTTGAAAATTAGAAAAGTAAGAAAACTTTAAAATTATAGAACTAATAAAGCAACAATTTTGTAAGAATAACAAAATCAATAAACCTGTATCTAATGTAATCAAGAAAATCAAATTGCCAAAATAAAAGGGCAAATTTGAAACCAAGAAGGAATAAAACAATGTTAAGAAAATACTACATGTAATTTAATACAAGCAAAACTGAGGATTCAAATGAAGTTGATGAATATCTTCAAAAATACAATACATGCAGACTAACAAAATTAGAAAAAGTAATCTTAAGTAATTTCAGGGAAAAAAAGAAATTGAGTAACAAAGTCATAAGTTAACTACTAACAGAGGGAGCAAAATAGAAAACTCCAGGGACCAGGTGAAATTACCTATATATTTTATCAAACATTTAAAAAGAAATTAATGCTTCTATTATAAAAATATTCTCAAGAATAGAAAGAAGCTACATGATACCAAATGCCTTTTGTATGAGAAACTACCCAAACTTAAGGGAGAAAAAAAAAGACAGAGAAAGAGAACTAGAAACATTTCACAATAATGTATAATGACACAAACATTTTCGATAAAATATTCGCAAGACTGAAGAGTTATATTTAGAAAATAATGCAGTATGACTAAATCTAGTTCATCACAGAAATAAACAAAACAATCACATCATTCATTTGGAAGAACAAAAGTCTAAAATCTCAAGGGGAATAGAAAAAGAATGAGTAAAGAAGATATTGTCTCCTAATGATAATGCAAACCAATATTCATGAAAACCCTGGTGCTGCTTTTTTTTAAAGTGTATAATTTAATCAAAGAAGCAAGAAATTGAATCAGTCAATCATTCAATCAGTAAATAAACAACTATCATATGTAAGGCATTGTGCTAAAGACTGAAGATAAAACAAAGAAGCAAAGGACAAATCCTTACTTTCAAGGAACTCACAATCTAATGGGGTTGCAACAAATATTTCTGTACAAGTTAAGCATATACAAGTTCAGTGAAATGAACATATTTTAGATCCTGCTATAGTCCCTACCTGATTTCTGTACACAAATCTAGAAAGATTTAGAAAGAAAAAATCTAGAAATATATCAAATATTTTGAGTATTGTAAGAACTTAAAAGGTAGAAGCAGAATAATTTTTAAAAAGTCTTAAGGGGGAAAATTATTCTGAAAAAAAAGAGATTATGAAACAGGAAAGGAGAAGAATACATAGATTAGTCTGGAAAAGAACTCTCTGTCTCTCTTTCTCTGTCTCTGTCTCTGTCTTTCTCTGTCTCTCTCTCTTATAATTTTTAGATGGCCTCCTTGACACCCCAGAAATTGAGCACCACTATTTTACAATCGAAGAAATTGAAACAGATGATCTTAAGTGAATTGTCCAGGGTCACATAGTTCATAAATGATTGAGGATGGATTTCAACTCAAGTCGTCCTAACTCAGGACCCATCCTCTGTTACATTATCTTAGTTGATTTTATATGTAGAAATATGTACCCCAGGTTTATGAGGCACTTTTTGTAGCTAAGAACCTTTTAATTCCATCTCAGTAAATGTCTTTGCTTTCATTTAATCATGTCATTTGACTATTATTGGTAAATGCATTGATGGGAACTCATTTGCTATAACTGAAGCAGTGAAAATGCATAGATTACTTTGAACCTAGAGTCGTTTTCCCTAGTGTTATATAATGGGAACCTGAAGATCTTCCCTGCCCCTTGGCCCCTTGATAGGCTTAAGTGAATCTGAGAACCTCACTGATTCGAAAATATACTCCACCCCCTAATAGGCTGAATGTGGTCACATGGAGCTTGTGGCAGGAGGCTTGTTTTTTCAGGAATGCTCACACCTTGTTACTTTGTGACTGGGCAGTGGGTCAAGAGAGTTGTGACATTCTCTGACCCAGGAGAAGGCTAAATATAACCTGATGTGAGGTTTTGCTTTGGGGCTCACTTTGGGAAGAGTTGTGTGATTTGGATAGATGAGAGTCTGGGCAGCCGTTTTGAGCCCCCCCCCTCCCACACACACTTTGAAGATCCAGATGTTGGTGCTTCCCTTTCTGGTAACTAACTAGATTTGGATGTAATGGTCACACAGCTGGAAGTCCTGTCTGCTGAATTGTGTTATTCTCTGTTGTAACTTCTGTTTGTATTCTCTGAAGTTCAGGGTGCTGACTTTCCCCCCTGAACTAGGTAAATGATATATGTTTGATTGATTAAAGTAAGATTGTTAACCCTATTTGGCTTACTTTCCTTTAGAAAAGCAAATATAAGAACCTGTGCTAGCAGCCATCCTTAGTATGCTAGGGTACTTGCTGCTACATGGTACTTCATCTGTGAGTATGAATTGGTAGGGTATAACTCTAAAAGGCTATGAAATCTTCAAATTAATATATGGCCTATATATAAAAGGTCATATCATTTAAAGAAAAGAAAAGAATAAATGGAAGTACATTACCTAACTAATGTTGGAGAGAGAATTCTTTTTTTTAGTCTTTATTAATTTGTTTACTTTTAGTTTACAAGATTCATTACCACAATTCCTTGAGTTTCAAATTTTCTCTCTGTCCCCCCTCCCCCTCACCTCTGCCATGGAAGCATACAATCAAGTATAGTATCTGCAAATAATTTCACATTAGGCATTAGTCAGGATATAAAGAAGGATTGTATCAGATGGAATGAAGAATGGGAAAGAGGAAACAAAACCAAACAACAAGAAGAAAAAGGGCAGGTAGTTTGCTTCAATATGAGTTCAAACGCAGTTCTTTCTCTGCATGTAAACATCTCTCCCCATAATGAGTCTTTTGGGATTGACTTATGACTCTGGATCGCTGAGAAGAGTCCAGTTTATCAAATCTGGTCATCACATATACGTTGTGTCTGTAATTGTGCACACATTCCTCCTGGTTCTACTCTTCTCACTCAGTATAAGTTTGTCTAAGCCTCTCCAGGTAAATATTAAGTTCATCTGCTCCTCATTTCTTATTGTACAACAGTATTTCATAACATGCATATACCACAACTTGTTCAGCCATTCCCCAATTTATTGGCACCCCCTTAATTTCCAATTCTTTGCCACCACAAAAAGCTGCTATAAATATTTTTGTACATATGGGTCTTTTCCCCATTTTTATGATCTCTTTGGGATACAAACCTAGAAGTAGTATTGCTGGGTCAAAGGGTATGAACCTATTTATAGCCCTTTGGGCATAATTCCAGATTGATTTCCAGAATGCTTGGATCAGTTCATAACTCCATCAGCAATGCATTAGTGTTCCAATTTGTCCACATCCTCTCCAGCATTTGTCATTTTTCTGTTTTGTCATCTTAGCCATTCTGACCAGTGAGATGTGGTACCTCAAAGTTGTTTTGATTTGTATTTCTCTAATCAATAGTTATTTAGAGCATTTTTTCATATACTTATAAATATCTTTAATTTCTTCCTCTGTAAACTGCCTGTTCATATGCTTTGACCATTTATCAACTGGGCAATGACTTGTATTCTTACAGATTTGACTCAATTCTCTGTATATTTTAGAAACGAGTCCTTTATCAGTGACATAGGTTGTAAAAATTCTTTCCCAATTTTCCACTTCTCTCCTAATCCTGGTTACATTGGCTTTGTTTGTACAGAAGCTTTTCAATTTAATGTAATCAAAATTATCCATATTGCATTTTACAGTGATGTCTAATTCTTGTTTGGTCACAAAGTCTTCCCCTTGGAGAGAGAATTCTTAACCAAATAAGGAAGAGAAGGGAAAATAAAACATGATTTTGATAACATTAAAAAAAGTTTTTGTAGAAATAAATTTAAGGAAGAAAGAATAAGAAGGTAAACTGTAGTGTGGGACAAATATTTTCAAAATACATAATCAATAATAGTTTGATATCATATATTTATATATACACATAAGTGTGTATGTGTGTGTTTGTTTATATGAATTTTTCCAACCCTTCTGAATGTATTTTGGAATTGTTTGAGAAAAATGGCTAAACTATTCAAAATATTTGACCTAAATATCCCACTACTGTGAGTATGCCCTAGAAAGTCAAACCAAAAAATAAAAATTCAATATATGACAAAATATTTATAGTAATATTCTTTGCTAAAGCAACAAACTAGAAACAAAGTGGGTGATCTCAATTGAAGAATGCCCCAAAAACCCAACAACTATGATATATAAATATAATTTGCAGAAAGAAATGATGTATATGAAGAACTCACAGAAACTTCGGGTTGATTTTATGAACTGATTTATAATTAGTCTGAGGTTAAAGAACAAGTTATTTGACTATAGCAATGTAAATGAAAAGATAATTGAAAGGAAGCCAGACTGTGAATAACTAGAGAAAAATAGTGATTACTAGGATGCAATGTATCATCTGTCAGATGTAGTCAGTATATTGGATTTTTTTTTGCTTAGTTATTTTTATTATAAATTAGTGTTCAAAGAATAGTGGTTCCCATGATTCCATGACTATCATATAAAGACCAAAGGTATCAACAAAGAATACTTAAAAAACCCTCAAAACTTCAAATATCAATATTTATGATTTGCCAAACTTCAATATCTAATTATATTTTCTTAACTAATAGATCACTAGATTTGGGCATGACCACAGACCTTGGAGCTAGAAGATAATATTGATTATCTAGTTGATCCTCACATATTGCACTGATGAGGAAATGGAGTCTCAGTAAGGTGAAGAGACTTACTTAAGGCCATACAGGTACTTACTGTCAGATTGTTGTTGCCTTCTTATTTCATTCCCAATGCTTTTTACCCTCTACTATCCAGTCATGTTGTGTTACTTAAACATTTCTTCACATGTGTAAAATAATAGAGGGCCCTGTGATCATGTTGATGACATTAGACTAATAACCATCTCTGTAACAAGTGACATTCTGCTAGAACCATTATATATAGCCACCTTTGTTTCTAACTGAGTAAATCTCTCTATTATTCTGTTCCAATGAGGTTAATGAAAGACTTTTGGGAGGAATTATGACCAGACTCCAAACACCATGACTCAACTGAGACAACCTTTTGCTACCACAATAAAGTCACTAAGAGGAGTAAAACCAGTCCAGAGAAGATTTGTTCATTTTCCAAGGATTGGCCTTCCATAGGCTAGTCTATCCATACTATAAGTACATAGAGAAAACATTGTACTCTTAGAACTCCTACTAGGAAATGACAATTTCTGAGTGGGAGAATCAATGAAGGTTTTATGAAAGAAATAGCATTTCAATTGTTCTTCAAGGATAGTTAAATTTCTCCCACTATCAACCCTTTCTCTTCCCCTAGAAATGATTACCACTTCCTGTCTATACCCTATTACCATTAATGGTACTACTATCAACCCTGCTTGAAAGAGTTTACAATCTTAGAGTCATTTATTATTATGATCTCATTTTTCATTACCTCATCCAGTTCATCAATTCTGCAAGTTTCTTCAATCAATAAGCACATATTAAACACTCTTCAATTTCCTAGGGATGCAAATACAAAGAAAGAAAAAATATCTGCTCTAAAGAAGCTTACATTCTACAGGGGGGTGGGGGTGGAGTGCATATGTAAGTGTATGCACAGATCGATATAGACAAATATAAGGTTGATTGGAAAGGATGACACTATTATTTGCCATCATGTAGAAGGTGGTACTTGAGCTATGTCCTGAAAATAGAGAAGGATATAAGGAAGTAGAAATGTGAAGGGGAGGACATTCTAGGCAAAGGCAAGAGACTTTTAGGTGAGGAACAGAGGTAGGCCCCTTTGGATGTATCACTGAGGATAGGAGGGAAGTAATATACTTTACATAGAGCTAGAAAGTTAGATTCCAGTCTGTGAACAGCTTTAAAAGATAAAGATAGATACTCATCTTTTATCCTAGAAGCATTAGGGAAATGCTTTCAATTATTAATTGGGGGTGTGTATGTGATGTGGTCAACTCTGCACTTAAGGAAAATTACTTTCTATAAAGGTTTGAATAGAACAGGGAGAAATTTGAAGTAGAGAGACCAACTCTTCATGGATGCTGTTACAATAATCCTTCTGAGAACTGATGAAAGTCTGGGCTGAAAATGGTTGTTGTGTGAATAGAGAAAAGATGTCAGGTGTTACAGAGATTGTTGTAGAGGTAGGAATGTTAAGAATTAGCAACTGATGGAATATGTGGGGTGAGGAAGATAGAGGAGCCAAGCATAACAAAAAAGTTATGAATAAGATATGAATAAAGTATGGTTATTGCTTTCAGAAAAATAATGAAGCTTAGAAGAAGGGTGATGATGGAAGGAAGGAGATGATAAATTCTATTTGGAGATACCAGTTTGAAGATCTCTCTGAAGGATCCAGTTTGAAATGTCCATTAGGAAGTCATAACAGGATACTGAAGCTCAAAGGAGAGAGTGGGGCTGGATATGTAGATCTGTTAGTAACCAGTACATAGGTTATAACTAAATCTATGAAAACTAACAAGAAAACCAAGACAATATATGTAGAGAGAAAAAAGAAGAGGGCATAGGGCAGAACCTCGGAGAATATTGACAAGTAGGAGGTAAAATATAGATTATCACCCAGAAAGGGAATTGAGAAAGAGTGGCCCCATAAGTAGGAAGTGAACCAGGAGAGAGTTGTGTCATGAAATTCTATACAAGGGGGAGCATTTAAAAGAAGAGGTAGTCAACAGTTTCCACTGAAGAGAAGTAAAGTAGAAATATGACAGAGAAAAAAAATATTCACCTTTTGCAATTGAGAAAATTGCAATTAAGAGAAAATTGTAAAAAAGAGAAAAGAGAAAACATAGATAATTGAGACTGAAAGGTTTGAGAGCATTAGGGAAAGAAATAGTGGATAGATGTTGGAAAATTAGATAGGTAATAAGATTGAGGGACCAATCTGCTATAGAAGATAGGAGATGATGGGATCAAAGGAAAATAAATTTTATAAATAATTTGTCCTAGGCAAAGAGAAGGTCCACTTCATTAGCACAAATTTGGGGCAATAGAAGAGATTTGGAAATGATATTAAAGTTTTTTGATGTGAAGAAACATGAAGAAAGGGGAACTCATAGCAAATAACCCCAATTTTCTAAGCAAACTAAGCGGAAAGTTATTTAGCTAAGTGGTAAAAGGGGCCAGTGTAGGAGGCTGGAAGAGAGATTAATTGACGTGGATCCACATTTTCAAGGGAATAATGGTGATAAGGAACAAGGGAGTTGAGATGTAGAACTGATTTGGTTAGCAATTGGTTGAAGATTGGCAAGGGAGAAAAATAAAATTCAGATCAGGCATAATTCAGAGACCCTAAGATAGAGCCTTGAAGAATACCAGCAATTAGAAGCATGATATCTTATGAGCCAAGAAAGGAGACTGAGTGGTCAGATGGGTAGGAAGATAACCAGGGTGAAAAACTACTGAGGAGTGGAACAATTGAAGGTCACCTTGAAGGGAAAAATGGGCTAGAAAGTATGAGATATAGGGAGAGATGGAATGATCTTAACAGAGTTTAGTCAGATAAATGAATGTCAGCATTTTTGATAAAGGAAATAGAACACTTGTGGGTAGCAATAATATCAGAATATGACTATCTCTAGATTCCCATCATGATTTGAAATGTTGCTTTGAGGGTGCATATGTGCTAATTGACTGAGTTAAGGTGTTATCCCAACTGCCAAATATTAACTTACTCTCTTTCCAAAAGTTCCTACCAGAAGTTCCATTTGTGTGACTGTTATCATCTCTCACTGAACATTAGCTTAAACTCTCTGAGCCAATCAAAGCAGGGTTTCTTAATGTGTGTGTGTGTCTGTCTCTCTGTCTCTCTGTGGATGTCTGTGTGTATGTATGTAAAGTCTATGGACATCTCAGAATATTTTTTTTCTAAATGCATGAAATAACATACATGCTATTATAATGAAAGCGAAATATATTGTTGTAATGGGAATGCAAATTTGGAAGATCTTCCCTGCCCCTAGGCTAAAATGCACCTGAAGCCTGGGGTAGGAGGCTTGTTTTTCAGTAGATACTTTTTGATTGGCCAGTGGGTCAATAAGGTTGTTACATTCTCTGAGCCAGGAGAAGGCTATATAAGCCCTGATGTGTAGCTTTGTTTTGGGACTCACTTTGAGAAGTGTTCTGTGATTTGATCTGAATTCTGGGAAGCCGTTGTTGAGAGTCCCCCGGCTTTGAAAAACCCAGATGTGGAAACCCAGATGTTGACTGGGTATGGATGTAATGGTTGGACAGTTTGGAAAGCTGTCTACTTGATCTGTTAATGTCTTGATAATTCTGTCTGTATATTTTGAAGTTTGGGGTGCTGACCTTTTTCCCCTGAACAAGGTAAACGATATATGTCTGACTGATTAAAGTAAGCTTGTTAACCCATTTTGAGTTGCTTTCCTTTATCAAAGCAGATCCAAGAACCTGTATGGGCAGCAAACCCTGAGGACGTGCTTGGGGTGCTTGCCGCTACAATTGTAACACAATTATTAAAATTGCACAAAAGAAACAATTCATGTACCCCAGATTAAGAATATCTGATAATCTAATGAACTTTTAACCTGTTTTTCATGTTCCTTTCCCAATCTTTCACATTTATCATTCCTTTCACCTGGGTACTCAATCTCTCCTCTTCTATATTGTCATATCTCTGATCCCTTTGAAATTCTGCTAAAAATTCACCTCCTAGACAAGCTTAGGTGACTTGAACCACTTTGACTATTCCATCCAGTTTCCTGATGTGTGAGACTCCTTTTGCTTTGAGCAGCTAGATCTAATTCTTTGCTTTTTCTATGCTTGCTTTTTGTGGTAAAATAAAATGTATATTATTTGGGTTTATCTGAATTGCCCATTAGATTCAAAGTTCTTCAAAGGTAAGGATCAAATCTATAATTTCTTTTCTCTTTTCCCAGAGCCCATAATCAATGGCCCTCCACAAATGAAATGTGCCCTATATATTTGACTGGTTTCAAGAGAAGCCATCAGATTTGGTTAGTAACTGTGACTTAGGAAGAGCATGAAACATTTTGTTCACAGCTGCAGCTGTTTACCTCATACTGATCACTAAGCTTGTTTAACCAGGAAGATGAGCAATATTCAGATAGCAAGGCAGCTGGGAGTCTTCACTAAGATAGAATATCTGGGGTAGGTCACCAGGAGCTGGAGATCAATTAGCTTCCAGCTGTTTTGCCTAAAAGTGCCTTTCATAGAATCATAAGTACAAAAAGTTCCTAGGGGACTTTATATACTATTCACTACAACTTCTTCATTTCACAATGAGGACAAGTGAGGCCGAGAGAGAGGTAAGTTGTTTAATCTAATATTCATGCCTCAGTGTTTGGGTATATAAAATATTTTTCTACTATGATTATTTGCTTTTATTATAACTAGCAGTTGTAATCTGTTTCAGTCACCGTTTTTAATAACAACCAGTATGGAAGAGCTTTAACAATTATTGTTTTAGTGTAGTTTGGGATTTGATATTACCAGGTCTCTCTCTTCGCCCTTTTCATTGTTTTCCTTGAGACTGAACTTTTGTCTCTCCAGGTGAAATTCACTATTTTTTCTAACTCTTTAAAATAACCATTTCAGCGGGCACTAAGTCAATTTATTGACATAGCATTTTCATTTGGCATGTCCTGACAATGAGAATTTCATTTTTTTCTCTTTATTTAGGCCTGTCTTTTTTAAATCAGGCATTTTATAGTTATATTTATGTGGTACAACTCAGTAGGTTAAAATATATAGGTATATCTTATTAGAAAAACTTATTTTACATATTCTAAAGAATTTTTGAATGGAATTCTTACTCTAGCTCTTTTTCCTACCTTTTGTTGAACTAGGATAACAGACAGTACAGAGGAAGGGAGTCCATGTTTTCTCATCAGTTCAGTTCATGCAGTCCCAAACTTTTGGTAAACTGGGATTTTTTAGCCTCTGGACATAGCAGATGTTGTTCAGTCATGTCCAAATCTTTATGACACTTTTTGGGATCTTCTTGGTAAAGATTCTGAAGTGATTTGCCATTTTCTTCTCCTGATCATTTTACAGATGATGAAACTGAGGCAAACAGGGTGAAGTGACTTGCATGGGGTCACATAGATAGGAAGTGTCGGAGGCCAAATCTGATCTCAGGTCTTCCTGATTCCAGGCCAGGTGCTCTATGCACTGAGCCACCTAGCTGCCCCACATAGCAAAGAAGAGTGACTAAAAAGAAAAGAGTAGAAAAAGAGAGGGCTCAGCTTGCTCTCTAAAGTTTTAAAGACACAGGCATCCAATAAAAAGAGTCCACATGTGTTCATGTGTTAGAAGACACTTCCCCCTCCTACTACTAGGAACGTCGGTAGTAGTGGTGGTAGCAATAGTAGCAGTAGTAGTAGTAATTGTTGTTGTTGTGGTTAATTCTTTGTTCTCAGGTAACAATAAGAGGGTAATCTCTTGACTTGCAAGTGGACTGGATTTAAGTGATGAAGAGCTGTGCAAAGTCATCTCACTCTCTCCTTTAGAGTTATTGGCATCCAGTGGCAAGACAAATGTCAAGACAACTAGCAATGGCTTAGCAGCAGCAGCAGCAGTAGTAGTAAGAGGAGAAACAGCAACAGTGGCATTGTATTCCCTCATATTTAGTAAGGGTTTGTTATTTACTGCGTATGATAAGTTGGGAAGTGCATTTGAATGAGTCAAGTACCTTGAGTACACAGAAAAAAATAATTACTCCTAAATGTTTTGTGATCCTGAAGATTGCAGGATGTTAAGACAACTTCTTTAGCTCCAATGTGGCTCCATTTCCATATTGTCTAACAATAATGGTATATCCCCATAGGAAGTTTCACAGATCATAAAATTTAGAACAGGTTGAAACCATACATATCATCAATTTAACATCATCATTTCAGAGATATGGAAATGGAAACCCAGAGTGATTAAATGCATTGCCTAAGGTTGTACAGCTAGTAAATAGGAAAGCCAGGGGGACATAGCTTGGAGTGGAAATTGGAAATTGTACTGGAGCTAGAGATAAAGAACCTGGGTTTAAATCCTATCTCAGATGAATAGTGTGCATGTGACTTAGTATACAGTATTACATATTAGGTGGTTAAAAATATTAATTGAGGGGCGGCTAGGTGGCACAATGAGTAAGAGCGCTGGCCCTGGATTCGGGAGGACCCGGGATTGGTTGTGGCCTCAGATACTTAACACCCACACAAAATAACTGGCCATGTAACCTTGGGCAAGTTACTTAACCCCAACTGCTTTAAAAATATATTAATTGAATTAAATTGAATTTTGAGCAATATGCTTATCTTCCCTGAGCAAATATCTTCATCTCGAAATGAAGTGGTTGTATTAGACATCTAGGCTCCCTTCTAATTCTCAATCTCTGCTCCTACCACTGGTTCTGGAGATAGATGACCTGTTCTAAGACCCATCTCAGATGGTTACTACATATATGACTTTGAAAAAAAAACACTTAAGGTCCTTGGGCCTCAGGTTACTTATCTCTAAAATGAGGAAATTATACTTGAGGTTGTCTGTGGCTTAGGTCCATGTTGGACCGATGATTCTATGATTTAAAGATTCATTTCCCATTTGACTTCAAACCCATTACTCTTTCCTCCTTACTAAAATGCTTCTTACAGAATTGAAGACCTGAAAATCACCTTAATGATTACATAATAGCTTGTCCCAAGTCATATAAACTAGTTTCTGACAGAACTGGGAACAGAAGGCCTTTAAAGCTCTTGGCAACTATCAGGTGTAATAGGAATGCCAGCTAATAACAACCTGCAGAGCCTTGAAGAGTGGAATCTAGAGAAAAGGTCTCATTTTCCTTTTCCCATTGTCCTCATTATTCAAGGTATATTATTAGTCACATTAATAATCGTCATCATTTGGAGGCATATTATATTTTAAAAGCAGTATTTTAGTCAGTGCTGCCTATATTTTGCTAAAATAAAGATTGCATGCACAGAGCCATGTGTAACATCCTGAAATAAGAGGGTAGTGGAAATAAGGAAGTTAATAGGGCATGGTTATGACAGAAAAATGGAACCCAGGAAATCTGAATTCTATTTCTAACTCTACCACTAACCTGGGGAAATTCTGTATGTTTTCATTTGGCAAAAACACACGACATTTTGCTTTACTGACTGTAAATCACAGAGCACAGGGCCTGAAATCATATTTATATAATCCTGGGGTCTTCCTAAGAATAAAATTGCTAACATCAGGCAAACACTCTATTTTCTGGAAAATGCCAGTAACTAGCAGGGTGTTGGCATTCAGCAATGGCTTAATGCTAATAATGTTTCATTTTTATCTGTATGAGATGCTTATCCACATGGTATTCACTTGTCAATTTTTGTTCAACACATTAGCCTTACATGGAGTGCAACAAAGAAAGGTGGAAACCATTTTAAAACAAGCTGGGAAAATTTCCAAAGACTTTCACTATGGGGCCATGGCCATGTTTGGAGACAATTGGTTAGTTGGCTATGAAAAGTTTACCTGTCATTCATGTCCCTTAAATGGCCTTTATTATTTGTAACATGTCAACCTACTGAGAATAATGGGAAAGACTTCTATGGCATAGCAGGGCATCAATCAGGAGATGACAGTGGAAAGGAGAGCCAGAGGTATTAACACAGTGTGAACTGTACATATCAGGGGAATGCCTATTGGAGATCTGAAAGATTGAGGTGCATACCAAGGTATACTTGTGTTTCCACAGGCAAAAAATGCTAGTTACAGGAACATAGTTCATGGACATGCAAAATATTGAAAGAGAGCAGGTAAAAAACTGTCTTCTTGAGAATTTTCCTTCCACATCATGTCAAATTAAAAAAAAAAAAGCATAAGTAGATAAATCAAATGTGAAGGAGGGAAATCTGTCTCAATAATTCATCATAGTAACTTCTGTTCAAAAGAAATTTCCAAATGCCACTGTGTGTGTGTGTGTGTGTGTGTGTGTGTGTGTTTACTTGGTCAATATAGCTCCAAATAACTTACATAAAGTGTATGTGAAAAGGATAGGCCATCTTTCTAGTTGTGATAAACAAATTCCCATTCACTATTCTTTTGGATGCACATAGACTTCCCCTTCAATGTACACATTGGGAACAAATTTATTCCGCTAATTTCCAAAATACGTTAAGTATTTTACACTTCCTCCATTAAGCTCTTTCATTTGTTTCAAATTTACTTCCTTTACACCCTTTCAAAATACATTTTCTGCTTCATCTTGGATAATTTACAATAGCAGTGCATTAATCTTGGACCACAGATTAAGTTATATATCATCAATTTCATTCTTATTACATATTTAGAATGTCATCTCCACAAAGTCTGCTAGTGTATATAGGGAAGAATGTCAGCTTCAGCCCATTCCAGTCAGTATCTAGACATGAAATCTACATATTGTCATCCAATCTTTTCTCCTTTAATGCACTGATCCTTGATATCCACTCACCAACTTATTCTTTTGCTATATGTTTAAATTCCATACATTATTATCTCTGTATGTATTATTTTAAAATTTATATTCATATATTTTTACATGAAAGGGAACTTAGATTGTTTGTATCTCATTCACCAGAAAGTGAAACTGAAGTTTAGAGAGATTGAGAGACTTTTACATAATCCTACATCTCTGTCAGAGATACATGACACTGGAATTTTTGTGACTACAAATCCAGCATTATATTCATTATTCTATGCTTCTTCTAAATTGATAATACATAGAGAGAGTGAGGAGAGACTAGATACTCCATTGGTATATGTGAAATGTCAAGAGACCTAGAGGAAGGTCACAATAGTATTGATTGGACACCATCCCCCCCAGAGAAGAAACATAAGAGGGCATGGACAAAAGTCTCTCAGGAAGAAATATAGATAGGTTGCCATCTGCACCATTAAGGGAGTGCCTACAGGGATAATCATATATACCAACCGAAGCATCTGTTTAGGTTTTAAAGCTTTGACTGAATTTTATTAAATTAAATGTGTTTTCTTTGGAAATTAATACTCTCTCTACCCTTCAATCTCCTTTGAAACATAAGGTCCCCTAAAACTCCACCAGGTTTGAGGCATATTTTTAGTCATCATTCATTGGAAATCATATCTTATGAAGTATTATTAATATATTTTTACCAGTCAAACAGAAGACACATCAATTCAAAGCAAAAGGGATTTAATAATCAATATAACAAAATAAATTATGAGAAGGAGCTCTTCCCCCAGTAGAGGTATATGCACTTTGTCAGGTTACCATATTACTTACGAGAGAGGGGACCTATATAGGGAACACAGTTAGACAAGGAACCCAGGAATTCATACAGATATCGATTAATATACATCTACTGTGAGCCAGGCACTTTGTGAGGTGCTGGGGATTCATGAACAAAAATGAAAGTCTCTGATGTTCAGGTTTTTACATTCTAATCAGGGAGACATTGTATACATATATAAGACTGTATTGAGTAAGTAGAAAGTAAGTAGAAGGCAATTTAGGAAACATGCATGGCCAGAGAATAAACAATGTAGGAAACTCACAGTATTAAGGTAGAATTCCTCTTGAAACAATTCTCTGTTTCTGATCAAGCATTTTTTCCTTGCAGAGATACATGTGCTCTCTGGTGATATCAGTGGGCTGTGAACTATTTTCTTGGTTGAACAAGAGTTCTGCTCTTCCTTCTTCTTTGCCATGCTATCCTTCAGGTATCTACTAAACTAAGTTACTTTCTATAAAGTCATTTATTTGTGAATGTACACTCCAAGTAAGGAGCATCTATGGTAGGAACTGGAAGCTTAGATGAAGTGATATTCCACCTCTCAGCCTATCTACTTTAATTTGAGATATATATGCCACTAATGAGGTTTCCCTAACCTTTGGAAACCTTTATATAAGCTTTATCCTAAGAAAGTAGAAATGCACACCCATGGTCATATGATTCTATGAGACAATGAGACCAAGTAAATACATCCTTCTACTGTTTCATTCAGGCAAGAAGCAATATAAAGGGGTATACAGGACCAACACTGTGCTTAGACAGAAGAGTTATTATTTAGGTTGTTGGATAGGCTGCCAACCAAAAGCAAATTCTGCTACCAATTATTTCACCACTCTAACTTCATTTCATTGTCATATAAATACCAAAATCCAAAATGCAATCTACAACTAAGTATAAGTATATTCCATGTAAATTGGTCAGTGTGGTAGTAATTTCATCTCCACCAAATGTCCTCTAACACTTTGCCTGAACTGCTTTGCATAGATTACTTTTAGCCTTGGATCTCTGTACATGTCTAATTCTCTTTCTTCAATTGTAAATTCTTTGAGAGAAGGAAATATTTCTCATGAATATTTTTTATCTCCCCAGTTATCATAGTAGGTTCTCTCTCTCTGTCTCTGCCTCTCTGTCTCTTTCAGTCTCTGTCTCTCTTTATAGATATATAGACAGCTAACTAGCTAGCTAGATAGATATACACATATGTGTGTATGTGATTTTTTAAAAACCTTAGTGGAAATAGGAAGGAAGGAGATGTGATAAGGGAATAAAGAATGAGGTCAGAGAGAAAAATATAGTACTAAAAGGAATATATTAACAGTTTAATCTGACCTAAGACTGGCCTGTGATGGATTAGGATGGGATAGGGGTTGGGGTATAAAAAGAAAATAATAGCCAAATCTGAACTTTTAGAGAACCTATGGGTTCATGAGAAGAGGATAAAGAAGCTATCTGAAAAAAAAACAAAGGAGCTGACTCTAGATATAGACACTAAGAAAGGGGGAACATAAATTTCTTTTGCCCTTCTTTCCCCCTATAGAGAAATAAAAAGTCCTCTACTCAGCACCTTGGGTTGCTATTCTATTCCTTTGGGGTTTTGAGGACAGTTCCTGAAAAAAAATTTCGTGTTTAATTTCTCAGTGTCCTAACTTTCAACAGCTTTATTTTTTTTAACAATTAAGTGGACTGGAAAATTAAGTGAAATTTAAAATCACTTTTGTTGTCATCCTTAGTTATCATAACAAGTATGACCAATCAAACTCTGAGTGATGATCATGTGATTTTCTTAAAATGAATGCTGACAATATAGGTCACTACGGAAGAAAATATTTAATTTTTTTATAGGCAAATTTAATTTCCCCACTCTAAATGATACCAGTGTCTCAGATCCCAGTATATTAAGGCAGAATACTAGACAAAATAATCATCAATTTAATTGTATCACCTGGCACATTAGGATTATAGGGGGAATTATATATTTAATGGAGCTCTAAGATCATTCCCTTCCAAAAATTCCACCTGAATTAATTTTGATCTTTAAAAGAATTCCTTCATAGAGGACATTGGCTATCAAGTATGATTGTCCTCCCTGTCTTCTTCCCTAATTCAGTATTATAAGTAGAGATAGGAAAGAACATGATTGTAAGTAATATGATTTTTATAATATTTTACTTCATAATCACAAAAGAGCTTATTTAAATTTATATGACCTATGCATTCAAACAATGGGCAGAGTATTCTGCTCATCATTATTTCCCAAAAATTGCCTGGACATGGACAATTTTCTGTGTCAATTTCTGTCACCAAAAGAAGGAAACTAGAAAATGAGTCTTATCTTCTCTCCCAAATTCATAAGGATATGTGAGAATGATTTATGTATAATGAGCTGGAGAATAAACATCTGAGTGTCCCTACTCTATGAATTCATCTAACAATATTATGTTAAGTCCTTGTATACTTTAACTTCAAAGTCTCGGTCTCATGAAATCTGGTTGTGTTCCCCAAATATTGATTTCAAATCTGCAAAGATAGCTAAGATTGAAGACTTAAGTGACTGCCTACCAGTCACTTACACAGAAATCAAAGTGAGTCAATGGATTCCAGTGTAATCTTACCTTAAGTGAAAGCTATCCAATTGCTTTGCCTTGTCACTAAGGAAACTACAGCCTGAGAAGGGAACAGTCATCCTCAGGCAGGATGTTGCACAAGTGCTAAATGTATTTGCCAAGTTGGCTGACTGCCTTTAAAACACAACTATAAATACCACTTTTCTATTATGTGTAAGTGTTTTAATCCCAGCACTTAGAACAATGATATTTGGCTAGACCCTGCAGTTTACATCTATTATAATACTATACATTCTAGTACCCAGCAAAGGTCCCTTTTATCCTAGGAAATTCAATGGGCTTTCTATTTGGGTATAGAGTTTTTTTGTCATTGTTATTGTAAGACAAGCTCTGAATTATGGCTTTGCCCCCAAGACATGCCTGAACTCTGATGTGTAAATCACGGAGTCAACAGTCAATATTTTATTTCCATTGAACCTTACAGAAACACGCTCTTTTCCTTCCAAATTGTATAATGGAAGATTTTTCACACTATGGGTCCTTCATTCAGGCATAGATCATGATGTACTATTTTCTGCTGCTAAATAAATTTAATTCAAGCAGACTGCTAATTAAAGGGTCTTTTCATTCAGTACACAGTTTGTTCTTTAAAAGGTCAGCTCCTTTCACACATTCAATTAGAATGAATGCTAATTTTTGACTTCTTTGATTCCCTCCTTCATCTTCTCCTTCCCCCACAACCCTCCCTCACTCTCTTGTTCTCTCTCTTCTATCTTTCCTACTGTTTAATTACAATAATGTTGGTGTGTTTATGTGGCATTTTTCTCTTCTTCAAGGACTTCCATATGTTTTGAAAATATAATATGGTGGAAAATAACTTTATTCTAACCTTTATACAAAAAGAGATTGGAAGCAAGGGATTCCCCCTCCATCACATATAAGCCACTAGCATAACCAGGAATAGTTTATATTAGGTCTTTTCTAGACTCCTCTGTTCCCTTATGCTTCATTTTCATTTTCTAGATTATGTTCTTATGTTTGTCCCTATCTGTTATCAACATTATTTGACAGCCACCATGATAGTGACATCTTAGTAACAATTCAATGCTTGCCACCTTCTAATTTAGGCTTGTTGCTATGAAAAATAAGTTTTAGGGCAGCTAGGTTGCACAGTGAATAGAGCACTGACTTGGAGTCAGGAGGACATGAGTTCAAATTTGGCCTCAGACAACACTTACTAGCTGTGTGAACTTGAGCAAGTCACTTGACCCCAATTGCCCTGCATTCCCCCTCCAAAAAGCAAAAAAAAGAATAATTTAAGGTTATACCTCCAACAATGCTAACAATAATATTTGACATTCATGTAGTATTATGAGATTTGCAAAGTACTTTCTCATGGAATCCTCAAAAAAAAAAACCTCTGGGAAGTAACTGTGCTATTATTCTTCACCTTTTGTAGACAAGGAAACAATCTTCAAATATTTGAAGTGCTGTAATGTATAAGATGAGAGCTGTCTGTCTAGCTCCAGCGAGCATAACTAGCATTAGTAGTTGGAATCTGTAGAGGGGAAGATTTTATCTCAATATAAGAAAGGTGTAACATCAAGCTGAAAACATTCTACCTCATTTTGCCTTCATAACTTATCTAGGAAAGAAAATTTCAATCAATCAATCATAGGTAACTTGATGGAGCAGAAGATAGAGTATGAGGTTTGGAAGCAGAATGATCTGAGTTCAAATGTGACCCCAGATATTTACTGACTGCATCATTCTGGATTCTAAAAGGTCTAATGGAATGGCATTGCCCATGAATTGTATTCAAACAGAGTGAGAAAAAAATGATATGCTCCAAGAATTATCTAAAAGTTATCAAGAGAATTAATAAAGGATTAAATTATGACATTGGAATAATCATGCCTTTCCAGCTCAGCCTTGAGGAGAAACTGTATGGTGATGGGGAGTAAGGTAAAGAGAGCTTCTACCTCAATCTTGGCCAGATCTCTTTCCTTGTCACAGTTTTGACCAAAAGAGAACATTGTGAGCTTAAAAGAATCTGGAAGTTTCTGGATTTCTTATCTTCTTGATATCCTCAAGATCTGCACAGATCAACTGATAGCAGTGTTTGTATCAGAAACCAAGGACAGATGAATACATACTTGCCATCCTTAAGGGGAAATTAGCACCCCATGGATAGAAGGAATGGGCTTTTAGCAACCAGAAAATGAATTACCCCTCTCCAATATGTACTTATTCTACTTGAGCCCTCTTCCTCCTGAATTCTCTATATACTTGTGGACAATTGTGTCAAAGATTCTGAGAGATCTGATTTGTACTAACTCTTATTACTGAAACACCTTAATAAACATCTTTTTTTCTGTTTAAACTTTTTTTTATTAATTTATTTTCAGATTTCAACATTCACTTCCCCAAGATTTGGAGTTCAAAATTCTTCCCCATTTCTCCCCTCCTGAACCCTGCTGTGCATTCTGATTACCCTTTCCCCCAATCTGACCTCCTTTCTATCACCACTCCCCCTTCTCTTATTCCCATTCCCTTCTATTTCCCTAGAGAGAAAGACAGATTTCTATACCCAATTACCTGTAAATCTTATTTCCCAGTTGCATGTGAAAACAATTTCAACATTCATTTTTTTTAAATTTTGAATTCCAAATTCTCTCCCTTTCTCCCTCCTCACACAACCACATTGAAAAGGCAAGTAATCTGATATAAGTTATACATGTGTAGTCATGCAGAAAACTTCCAAAATAGTCATGTTGTGAAAGAATAATTATATTTCTCTCCATCCTATTCCACTCCCCATGTATTCTTTTCTCACCTTTGACCCTGTCTGTCTCCAAATGTGCTTGCTTCTGATTACCCCTCCCCCCAATCTGCCCTCCCTTCTATCATCACCCCTCTCATATCCGCTTCCATTTACTTTCCTGTAGGGTTAGATAGATTTCCATACCCAATTAAGTGTGCATATTATTTCCTCAACCTAAATCTAATAAGAGTAACGTTCACTCATTCCCTCTCCCCTCTTCTTTCTTACCCTTCACTGTAAAAACGCTTTCTTGCCTTTTTATGTGAGAGAATTTACTCCATTTTTATCTATCCCTTTTCCCTTCTCACCATACATTCCATTTACACCCCTTAATTTTATTTTTGGATATCATCTCTTTTATTGAACTCACCCTGTGCCCTCTGTGTGTGAACACACGCATATATACAGACATACACATACACTCACACACACACTCACAGACACACACAGACACAGACACACACACACACACACACACACACACACACACACACACACATATATATATATATATATATATATATATATATATATATATATATATATACACCCTCCAAGTACACTAATACTGAGAAAAGTCTCATGAGTTTTGATATCATATTTCTATGTAGGGATGTAAACAATTCAACCCTTATGAATTCTGTTTCCTATTTTCCTTTTCATGCTTCTCAAGTCTTGTATTTGAAAGTCAAATTTTCTATTCAGCTCAGGTCTTTTCATCAAAAATGCTTGAAAGTCCTCTATTTCATTGAATATCCATTTGTCCCTGAAGGATTATACTTAGTTTTGCTGTGTAGGTGATTTTGGGTTTTTATCCTAGCTCATTTGACCTCTGGAATATCATACTCCAGGACCTCTTATCCCTTAATGTAGGTCCTGTAAATCTTCTGTTATCCTGTTTCTGTTTCCACAATATTTGAATTATTTGTTTCTGCCTGCTTTCAATATTTTCTCCTTGATCTATGAATTATGGAATTTGTTTACAATATTTTTAGTTTTCCTTTTAAGATCTCTTTCTGGAGGTGATCAGTGGATTCCTTCAATTTCTGTTTTATAGAATGGAGGAATTTATGACTAAACAGGAGATAGAGAACATTATACAATCCAAAATGGATAATTTTGATTACATTAATTTGAAAACCTTTTGCAAAAACAAGGCCAATCCAAGGAAAATTAGGAGGGAAGCAGAATACTGGGAAATAATTATTATGGGGGCAGAGTCAAGATGGCAGAGTAGAAACAGGATTTTTGCAGTCCTCTGGTTTCCACCTCCTCCAATTAATGAAAAAGGTGACTCTGAAAAACCTTTGGAGCTACAGAACCCAAAAATGACACAGAAAATCTAACCTCCCACTAGGAACAGCGTAGCAGGCTGGCAGGAAGTGGCCACTGCAACACTCTGGGTGCTGACCCCAGACCTGCTCAAACCAGATGTGTTTGCCTCAGAGTGGCCAGAGGCAGCCACCAGCTGGAGGTACTTCAAATCACTAGCAGCTGTGGCAGTTTGCAGCATTATCAATCCATAGATGCTAAGGACAAACAAAGTGAGAGGTCAGTGCAGTGTGGACTTTGGGACATAATAGTTTATGAGTGCAGTGCGACCTTTATCCCTGGAGGGTGAAACCTCTGAGATGCTGGGGCCGGGCAACAGCTGCCACATTGCAGCATCAGCTCCTGGCCTGCAGATTGTACAGGGACCAAGAGACCAATCTGAGGGGTAATCGCTCTTGCTTTAACCTGTTTGGATCTGGATTGTGGTCTAGGGTGGACGTCCTGAGTTGTGTGACCAGCTTGCCAGAGCATGTGGAGGCTTCAGAGAGGGCACCCAACTAATACCTTTGGAAGCTGAGAAAACCCAAGCGTTTTAGAACCAAGCTCCCCTGGCTTGTAGCAGAGTCCTACTGTGGCAAAAAGCTCAAAAGTCAAGTAATTGAGTGTCAGCATGAGCAGGCAAAGTTAGCAAAGCAAGCATAGCAGTACAACTTTACACTTCTATTCTGGGGACAAAAAGGATCAAAGCATTGAGCAAGAGGAAGACAGCAAAGTCAGAATTCCTGCAACAAAAGTTCCTAAGAAAAATATGAGCTGGTTACAGGCCATAAAGGACCTTAAGAAGGATTTTGAAAACCAAATAAGAGAAGTGGAAGAAAAATTGTGTAGAGACATGAGAATGATGCATGAAAATTATGAAATGAGAGTCAACAACCTGACCAAAGAAAATAACATCATGAAAAATAGACTAACTCAAACAGCAAAAGAGGCCCAAAAAGCCAATGAGGAGAAGAATGTCTTGAAAAAACGAATTTGCCAGATGGAAAAAAAAATGTCAAAACCTCACTGAAGAGAATAATTCCTTCAAAATTAGATTGGAGCAAATGCAAGCTAATGATTTTATGATAAATCGAGATAATATAAAACAGATCCAAACAAATGAAAAAAAAATAGAAGCAAATGTGAAATATCTCACTGCAAAAAACCACTGACCTGGAAAATAGATCCAGGAAAGATAATTTTAAAATTATTGGACTACATGAAAGCCATCATGAAAAAAAAAAGATCCTAGATATCATTCTTAAAGAAATTATCAAGGAAAATTGCTCTGATGTTTTAGAACCAGAGGGCAAAATAGAGGTTGAAAGAATCCACCAATCACCTCTTGAAAAAGATACCAAAAAGAAAATTCCTAGGAATATTGTAGACAGGTTCAGAAGTTCTCAGATCAAGGAGAAAATATTACAAGCAGCCAGGAAGAAACAATTTGAATATTGTGGAAACACAATCAGTTTAATACAGGATCTGGCATCTTCTACACTGAAGGGTTGAAGGGCTTGTGATATTCTGGAACTCAAAGGAGCTGGGATTAATATCAAGAATTACCTACCCAGGAAAACTGAGTATCATGTTTCAGGGGAAAATACAATCATTCAATGGAATAGAGGACTTTTAAGCATTGTTGATGAAAAAAACAGAGTTGAATAGAAAATTTGACATTCAGATACAAGAAGTAAGAGAAGCATAAGAAGGTAAACAGGGAAAAGAAATCATAAGACACTTATCAATTTGAACTATTTACATTGGTACATGGAAAAACAATAATTGTAACTTAGGAAACTTTTCTCAGTATGGGAATAGTTGAAGGGAATAGAAATGTGTGTGTATGTATAAATATATACACATATGTATATATGTATATATATATGTATATGCATATGTATATTTATATATACACATACATACATATATATGTCTATATAAGAGGTTAAATGGGCATATGAATACATATGTGAATGTGTGTATATGTTTACAGGTATACATAGATAGAGGGCACAGGACCAATTTAATAGCAAAAGATGATATTTAAAAGGTGAAATTAAGAGGTGAGAGAGGACTATAATGAGAGGAGATGGGGAGAGACAGAATGGGGTAAACTATCTCATATAGAAGAGGCAAGGGAAAATGCTTAAAATGGAGGGGAAGAACAGGAAGGCAAAAGGGAATGGGTCAATCTTATTCTCATTGAATTTAGCTTAGGGAGGGAATGACATACACACTAAATAGGGTATCTCACCCTACAGGAGAGTAGGGGAGAAGGGGATGAGAGGGGTGATGATGGAAGGGAGGGCAGGCTGTGGGGGAGGAAAGTTGGAAGCACCCAGTTTTGAAAAGGTACAGGTTCAAAGTAGAGAACAGAACAAGTGGGAAGTAGGATAGGAGGGAGGGAAACATAGTCAGTCTTTTACAATATATCCACTATGGAAATGTTTTCCATAGCTACAGATGTAGAAACTATATTGAATTGCTTATCTTTCCATTTAGGGTGTGTGACAAGGGAGGAAGGGTATGAATCTGGAATTCAAAGTTTTAAAACCAAATGTTTTTATATAAATATATATATATATATCATTATTAATATTATTTTATATGTAACTGGGAAATAAGATATACAGGCACCGTGGCATCCATCACACCCTACTTGCAAGGCAGAGGGGTATGGGAGAAGATATGGGACAGAGCAGATTGGAGGAGAGGATATCCAGTGGGATTGCTATTTTGGGGTGGTAGGTAGGGGAAAAACAGGGAGAAAATGCTTAACTCAAAATCCTTCAGAAATGAATGATGTAAATTACAAGTTAATAAAGCATTTGATTTAAAAAAAAGATGTTTTACAAATATTTTCTCTGATAAAAGCCTCATTTCTAAAATATATAGACAACTGAGTAAAATTTACAAGAAGACAAGTCATTCCCCAATTGGTAAATGCTCAAAGGATATGAGCAGTCATTTTGAGAGTAAGAAATTGAAGCTATATCTAGTCATATGAAAAAATGTTTGTAAATCACTATTGATTAGAGAAATGCACATCAAAACATCTTCGAAGTACCACCTCTCATCTCTCAGATTGGCTAGCATGACAAAACAGGAAAATGATAAATGTTGGAGAATATGTGGGAGATTTGAACACTAATTCATTGTTGGTGGAGTCGTGAACTGATCCAACCATTCTGGAGATCAATTAGGAGCTATGCCAAAGGGTTACAAAAATGTGAATAACCTGTGACCCAGCAATACCACTTCTGGGGTTGAATCCCAAAGAGATCATAAAAATTAGAGTAGAACCCATATGTACAAAAATATTTATAGCAACTCTTTTTTGTGGGTCAAAAACTGAAAATTGAGAAGATGCCCATTAATTTGGGGATGGCTGAACAAGTTGTGGTATATGAATCTAATAGAATACTATTGTGCTATAAAAATAATAAGCAGGCAGACCAGAAAAAAATCTGGAAAGTCTTATATGAAATGATACTGAGTGAAGTGAGCAGAACAAGGAGAACATCGCACACAACAACAGATACTGTGCAGTGACTGATTTTGATACACTTAACCCTTCTCCACAATGCAAGGACCTAAAACAATTCCACAGGACTCATGATGGAAAATGCCATCAATGTCCAAAGAAAGAACTATAGAGTCTGAATACAAAGTAAAGCAGACTATTTTCTTTTCTTGTTGTTTTCTTTCTTTTCCCTTTCCCATGGTTTCTCCCATTCATTTTAATTCTTCTATATATCGTGACTAATGTGAAAATCTGTTTAATAAGAATGTTTATGTATACTCCTTTTGTGGTCTGTTCTCTGTTCTGTGAGTGAACACAAGCAATATATATTTTTTTTTTGCCTTGGAACTATGAGGAGGATTCCCTCCCCACTGGTGTACAACTCCCCCACACCAGTAATCCTCCTTGCCCCAGGGCTGCCATCCAGGACTGCAACCCACATCCAAGTACAGGAAAAGGTAGAGAATCCTGCCTCAGTGCTAGAAAAGAGATCTCTGCAATCCCCCTCTGATCAACCACTCAATCCCCCCCATCTTTTTTGGGTTGAGAACTCTGGAAGAAGATGCTACTGCCACACTGGGACTGAGGCTGGACTGTACTTCTCTCTTAGCCATGTCTGACAGAGTGTTCCTACTGACCTAAGTTGTCTTTGGTGATTGTGAGTTGAGAAGTCTGGAAACTGTCACAACTTCCAGTGATTCAGTCTCCTGAGGCCTGCTCCAGGTTTGCTGGCCCTGGTTCATGCTGGAATGTATTGTGCTGGACTATGCTCTTTTCTCAGACTGGTACAACAAACATTTTCTGTAGACCTTCTAGATTGTCTTGGTCTCGAAATTTGTTTCACTTTGTTATTTTTTGGGTTCTGCTGCTCAAGAGTTTGTTTACGGTCATTTCTTACAGGTATTTGGAGGAGTTTGGGGAAGAGCTCAAAGAAGTTCCTGTTTTACTCTGCCATCTTGGCTCCACCACCCATAAATATCTCTATTTAAAACATGCTTAAAGTTAGCTGACTAAAATTATTCTCAGGACATGGTTTTGGGGAGGAGCTATGTGCAGGGTGCTTGACATAGGCATTCAAGAATTGTCTCTGGTACCTCCAAATTCCACTAACACTCCAAGGTGAGGGTATAGCTAGCCTTTCTATACAAACCTGACTCACCTATGTCAGTGAGATTTGGGATTATGATATTAAGAGCTTACCTGGGATACGAAATAATTTTTAATATTTAGGGATTTGGCAATTTAACAAAAAAAAATGCCTTTACATGTAGCAAGTTCCCTTTCATTTGGAGCATTTAAGTAAAAGCTAGACATCCTGATGTCAGCAATGTTGTAGGGATACCTTTATTTCATAGGAAGCTGAAATCACTGATTTATAAGTACTTTGTACCCTCAAAATTTTATGATTATGAAACATTTTGCTGTCTAAAATTGACATTTTATGTTTACCTTTAGTTTTTGTAAAATGATAGTTTATTTTCATGAAATGCCAATTTAGCGAGGTCCTGCTTTAGTAATCCAAAATGTTATTTTATTAATTTATTTGTTTACTTTTGGTTTGCAAGATTCAGTTCCACAATCCCTTGAGTTTCATATTTCTCTCCTTTCCTATCCTCCCTCTCCCAACCCCACGGGGGCATACAATCAGGTACAGGATCTGCAAATACTTCAACATTATACATTAGCCAGGTTGTAAAGAAGATTGTAATGGATGGAATGAACAATGGGGAAGAGGAAACAAAACCACACAAGAAAAAGAAAGAGAGCAGGTAATTTGCTTCAATCTGCATTCAAACTCTGATCTTTCTATTTCTTTCTCTGAATGCAGACATCTCTCTTCATCATGAGTTTTTTGGAGTTATGTTATAACCCTGCATTTCTGAAAAGAGTCCAATCAATTAAAGTTGGTCATCACACATATGTTGTGTCTGTAATTGTGTACAGATTTCTACTGGTTCTCACTGAGCATCAGTTCATATAAGCCTCTACAGGTAAATATGAAGTCCATCTACTCCTGATTTGTTATAGCACAATAGTGTTCCATTACATTCATACACCACAACTTGTTCAGCCATTCCCCAATTGATAAGCATCCCCTTATTTTCCAATTCTTTGCCACCACAAAAAGAGCTGCTATAAATACTTTTGTAAATATGGGTCTTCCTCCCACTTCTGTGATCATCATGTTCTATGATACCACAAACCTATAAGTGGTATTGCTGGGTCAAAGGGGTCAAAGGGTATGAAAGTATTTTTAGCCCTTTGGGCATAGTTCCAGATTGCTCTTCAGAATGGTTGAATCAGTTCACAACAATCAATAACGCATCAGTGTTCCAAATTGTCCACAACCTCTCCAGCATTTGTAATTTTCCTTTTTTGTCATATTAGCCAATCTGACCAGTGAGATGTGGTACCACAGAGTTGTTTTGATTTGCATTTCTCTAATCAATATTGATTTAAAGCATTTTTCATATTCTTGCAGATATCTTTTATTTCTTGCTCTGAAAACTGCCTGTTCATATCCTTCGATCATTTATCAATTGGGGAATGACTTGTATTCTTATAGATTTGACTCAGTTCTCTGTATATCGTAGAAATGAGGCCTTTATCAGAGATATTGGTTGTAAAAATTCTTCCCCAATTTTCCACTTCCCTCCTAATCTTGTTTTCATTGGCTTTGTTTGTACAGAAACATTTCAATTTTATGTAATGAAAATTATCCATTTTGCACTTTATAATGTTCTCTATTTCTTTTTTGGTCATAAAGTATTCCCCTCCCCATAAATCTGACAGGTAAACTAGTCCTTGCTTTCCCAGATTGCTTAAAGTATCAGCCTAGATCATGCTTCCATTTAGACTTGATTTGGATATATGGTGTTGGATAATGTTCTAGGCCCAATTTCTGTCATACTATATTCCAGTTTTCCCAGAAGTTTTTGTCAAATAGTGAGTTCTCATCCCCACAACTGGGGTCTTTGGGTTTGCCAAACAGTAGATTACTATAGTCATTGACTGCTGAGTCTTGTGTATCTACTCTATTTCATTGATCCACTAATCTGTTCCTCAGCCAGTACTATGTAGTTTTGATGACTGCTGCTTTATAATACAGATTGAAATCTGACGTAGCTAGTACACCTTCCCTAGCATTTCTTTTCAGTAATTCCCTTGATATTCTGGACCTTTTGTTCTTCCAAATGAATTTTGTTACTACTTTTTCTACCTCTATAAAGTAATTTATTTTTGGTAAATTGATTGGTATGACACTAATTAATTTAGGTAAAATTGTCGTTTTTATTATATTAGCTTGACCCATCCAAGAGAAATTGATGTTTTTCCAATTACTTAGATCTGACTTTATTTGTGTGAAAAGTGTTTTCCAGTTGTGTTCATATGGGTCCTGGGTTTGTTTTGGCAGGTAGATCCCCAAATATTTTATAATGTTTATAGTAACTTTAAATGGGATTTCTTTTTCTATCTCTTGCTGTTGGATTTCATTAGAAATCTATAAGAATGGCGAGGATTTATGTGGATTTATTTTATATCCTGCAACTTAGCCAATTTTTTTTATTGTCTCAAGTAATTTCTTACTTGATTCTCTAGGATTCTCTAAGTATATCATCATATCATCTGCAAAGAGTGATAGCTTAGTCTCTTCTTTTCCTAATTTGATTACTTTGATTTCTTATTCTTCTCTAATTGCTACTTCTAACATTTCTAGTACCAAGTTAAATAGGAGGGGTGATAGTGGATGTCCATATTTTACCTTTGGTCTTATTGGAAATGCGTCTAGCTTGTCCCCATTACATATAATATTTGTGAATAGCTTCAAATAGAAGCTACCTATTATTATAAGTCTCCATTTATTCTTATACTTTCTAGTGTTTTAAATAAGAATGAATAATAGAAATAGTTTCTGTAACTATTAAGATAATCATGTGGTTTCTGCTAGTTTTATTGTTGATATGATCAATTATACTGATGATTTTCCTAATAATAAAACATACTTGCATTACTAGAATGAATCCTACCTGATCAAAGTGTATTATTCTTGTGATAAGTTGTTTTTTGCTGTCTTTTTGCATCTATATTCATGGTGGAAATTCTTCTATAGTTTTCTTTCTTCATTTTATCTCTTCCTGATTTAGGTATCAATACCATATTAGTGTCATAAAAAGAATTAGGTAAGGGTCCTTCTTCACTAATTTTCCCACATAGTTCATAGAGTATTGGAATCAATTGCTCTTTAAAAGGTTGATAGAATTTGCTAGTAAATCCATCTGGCCCTGGAGATTTTTTCCGGGAGTTCTCTTATGGTTTATTTAATTTCTTTTTCTGAGATTGGGTTATTAAAGTAATTTACTACCCCTTCAGTTAATCTGGGCAATTTATGTTTTTGTAAATATTCATCCATTTCACTAAGATGTCAAATTTTTGTGCATACAATTTGGCATAATAATTCCTAATTATTGTTTTAATTTATTCTTCATTGGAGGTAGATTCACCCTTTTCATTTTTGATAATCATGATTTGGTTTTCTTTCTTTTTCATTATTTTGAGTGTCTATCCATTTTATTGTTTTTTTTTCATAAAACCAGCTCTTAGTTTTTTTTTTATTAATTCAATAGTTTTCTTAATTTCAGTTTTATTAATCTCTCCTTTGGTTTTCATTATTTCTAATTTAGTTTTTAATTAGGGATTTTCAATTTGTTCTTTTTTTAGCTTTTTCAATTGCATGACCAATTCACCGACCTTCATTTTCTCTAAGTTATTCATGTATGCACTCATGGATATGTAACTTCTCCTAAGGACTGCCTTTGCTGCATCCCACAAGTTTTGGTATAGTGTCTTATTATTGTCATTCTCTTGAATGAAGTTGCTGATTGTTTCTGTAGTTTTTTTGTTTGACTCACTTATTTTTTTAGGATAAAATTATTTAGTTTCCAATTAGTTTTTAGTCTATTTTTCCATGGCCATTTATTGCATATGATTTTTATTGCATCATGATCTGAGAATGATGCATTTAATATTTCTGCCTCTCTGCACTAAATTGTAAGGTGTTTATGCCCACGTGTATAGTCGATTTTTGTGTATGTGGCATGTACCACTGAAAAGAAGGTTTATCCCTTTCTATCCCCATTCAGTTTTTCTACAGATATCGATCATGTGTAGCATCTCTAAATTTCTATTCACCTCCTTAACTTCTTTCTTGTTTATTTTGAGGTCAGATTTATCAAGTTCAGAAAGGGGGAGTTTGAGGTCCCCCACTAGTATAGTTTTGCTATCTATTTCTTTCTCTAACTCCTTTAACTTCTCCTCTATGAATTTAGGTTCTATATCACTTTGTGCACATATGTTAAGTAATAATATTGCTTTATTATCTATGGTGTAGCAAGATATCATTTCATTCCTTATCTCTTTTGATTAGATCTATTTTTATTTTGCTTTATCTGAGATAAAGATTGCTACCCCTGTTTTATTTTTTTTACTTTAGCTGAAGAATAATATATTCTACTCCAGCCTTTTACCTTTACCCTGTGTATATCCCTTTGTTTCAAATATGTTTCTTGTAGACAGCATATTATAAGATCATGGTATTTAATCCATTCTGCTATCTGCTTCTGTTTTATGGGAGAGTTCATCCCATTCACATTCACAGGTATGATTATTATCTGTGTCTTTTTCTCTATCCTATTCGTTCCCCTGTTTATGTTTTTGTTTCTAAATTCTCCCTTCCCCTCCTTAAGAGCTTTCTTTTTGACCACTGCCTCCCTCAGTATTCCCTCCCTCTGACCCCCTCTTTACCTACCCTTTTCCCTTACTACTATTTCCCTCCCTTCTAAAGACCCCCTCTTTTTAGCCCCCTTTATCCCTCCTACTGCCCTTAGTGCACAATGGATTTTTATACTTATCAGAGTATAGTCCCTCTTTGGCCCCAAACCAATGAGAGTACATTTCATACAGTGCTCCACTCCTTCCCTCCTTTCCCTCTATTATAATGAGTTTTTGTGTTTTTTTCACATTATATTCTTAAATTTAACTGATTATGTTCATCCCTCTTTCAACAAGAATCAATGAGAATAAAGTTCATACAATGTTCATCTCCCTCCCTCCTTCCCCTCTACTATAATATGTTTTTATGCCTCTTTGTGTGGCATAATTTACTTTTTTCTGCCTTATCCTTTCCTTTTCTCCCACTACAGTACCTTTAAATTCCTTAATTAGGTTTTTTCATCATAAGATTAGTTCATTTACACCCATACCCTCTACCTATGTATATTCCTTTATAAGGTTGTGATAATCATATAATTTTCAGTATTGGCAGGTATCAGTTTCTCATGTATAGATATAAACAATTTGCTCTTACTGAATCCCAAGTTATGTGCATGTGTGTGAGTTTGTGTATATGAGTGTGTTTTCCTTGTTTACCTTTTTATGTCTTTCTTGAGTCTTGTAATTAGAAATCAAATTTTCCATTGAGCTCTGACTTTTTCATCAGGAAAGTCTGGAAGTCCTTTTTTCATTAAATGACCATCTCCTTGCCTGAAAGATAATGCTCAGTTTTGCCAGGTAGTTGATCCTTGGTTGCAGTTCTAGTTCTTTTGCCTTCTGAAATATTGAATTCCAATCCCTCAGATCTTTTAATGTAGACACTGCTAGGTCCTGTGTAATCCTGACTACAGTTCCATGATATTTGAATTGTTCCTTTTTGCCTGCTTGCAGTATTTTCTCCTTGACCTTGTAATTTTGGAATTTGGCTACTATATTTCTTGGAGTTTTCAATTTGGTATCTCTTTCAGGAGAAGTCAGGCCATTCTTTTGATAACGATTTTATCTTTTGATTCTAGCATTTCAGTACAGTTTTCTGTGACAATGTCTTGGAGGAAGTTGTGCAGGCTGCTTTTTTCATCATGGCTTTCCAGTAGCCCAATAATTCTTAAGCTATCTCTCCTGGATCTGTTCCCCAGGTCAGTTGTTTTTCCAGTGAGATATTTTACACTTTCTTCTTATTTTTCATTTCTCATGTTGTGCTTGCCTGACTCTTGATGCATCACATAATCCTTAGCTTTGACTTGACTGATTCTAATTTTTAGTGAATTATTTTCCTTGGTTATTTTTTGAAGCTTCTTTTTTAGGGAAGTACTTTCTCCAGTTAGATTTTTAACCTACTGTCCCAGTTCATAAATTTTTATTTTTAAGGATTTGTTTTCTTCAGTGAGATTATTTTTCTAATATGGTCACTATAGATTTAAATTTATCTTCTACCGCTATAATTTGGCTTTTAAAATCTTTCTTGAGCTCCTCCAAGAATGCTTTTTGGTCTTGAGACCAGTTCATATTTTCTTCTTTTTTCTCAGGTGTGGATACAGAGTCCATGGTGTCTCCTGAAAGTGATTCTTCTCATTCACAATAATAGGATTCAATTGTCTTTGGTCCTGCCTTTGCAAGTTGCTTCTGGTCCATTGTAATGGCCTATTTCCTGACCTTTAAAGTGTATTTATGCTCCTGGAGTACTGATTTCTCTGACACAACCTTCTCCGGCCTCAGCCTCTCAAGCTAGGTGCCTGGTTGTTGACTTTGCATGCTGTAGCCTCTGGGTGTCTAAACTGAGGCAAGTCCAGGACTTTCAGTGTTTCCCCTGAGTTACCCTGTGGCTCACAGAGTATTCTGTGGGTCAGAAGTGGTCTGGCCACTTCATATTTATGCCTCTATGGCCCTAGGCTACAGCTCAGGCAGGCTAAATAGCTGGCAGCCAGCAGAGCTGGTGTCTGCAGATTCCCCTGGTGGGGCTAAGGCCCACCTAGGCTTGTGTTATTAGTGCTTGGTGGCTCCACCACCCTGGGCTTCTGGATCTCCTGCTGGTGTGTGGCTTGTTGGGACCCCTCCAGCCCTTCACTTCAGACACCTTATTGCCTCAGGTGCACCCTTTCTCAGTGAATCCTAAGCCTGAGGCTATTTCCACTTTTCAGGATTTTACTCTTGGTGGGACATTTTTCACTGGGTTTTCTGAGTCAGGGAGGGGGAATCAGAGTAGCTAAGGTTTACTTTGCCATCTTGGCTTCTGGAAATTCAGACAGATGATTTTTAAACTTCCAGGCTGTGGGCCAATAGCCCTAGGAGAAGCTGCTGTCCCTGCTGTGGGCCCTATGCTTTCTCTTGCCCAGCTCTGATCCCCCTGTCCTGTGGTGAGATGTCTGTGAATCACCCTTGGGATGGGTGAGTCTGGGGCTGTGGCTCCTTCTAACTCCACTGTAGTCTGCTCTCCTGTCTGTGCTGATGTAGCCACTCTCCCCCCTGCCCAGACACATGTGGGCACTTTCCTGGGCTGGATTCTGCCATGTTCTGTCTCTCAATGGATTCTGTCACTCTAAAATCCATTCAGATTCACTTTTTAAAGTTTAGTGATGTGATTCATGGAGGAGCTTAGCAAAGTGTCTGCTTCCTTTCTGCCATCTCCACCCCTCCCAAATGTTATTTTAATAGATGAGAAAACTGAGGCTGAAAAGTTAAATGACCTCAGGAGCATACAGAATCACAGAATCTAGTAGCTGTAAGAAAACCCAGCAGTAATCTATTCCAATTCCTATCTGAGTAAGAGTCTTCTCTGTGATATTCCAAAACGAAATTTTCCTGTTTCTTCTTGAAGACCTCTTTGGAGAGAGATCTCATCATGTCCTGAATACACCACACTACATTTCTAAATAGTTCTAATTATTAAATATTCATCCTTAAAATAATTTGTATATGTCCTTCCCATTCATTGTTCTGAATTCTGAACTTTGTGGCCAACCAAAACCAGTCTAATTTTCCTTTTACATGGCAATCCTATAAATTTCAAATTTTGAAGGTGACACTTCCAATTCTAAATCATTGGGCTTTCTATTGATATGACTTAACTAAGGTCAAACAGTTAGGCAAGGAATCAAGATTAGATTCGGTCTTCTAGTTTGGTTCTCATTTTACTATGCTATACTGCACATGCTATTTCAAAGAGAAATGTTGGAGGTAGGAGTTACCTGACTGAAATATCCACTGAATAATGTACTCATCTCCTTCTTTCTCAAACCCCTATAACCTGAATAGTAAAGAACTTAAAAATGATGCTTACCTCATTGACTTTGGGAGGAGGGGTAAGAGAAATGTATCACTCTCTTATACAGAGGTAATGGAATGTCCAACATGAATAATCACATAAGAACAAATAAAGACAGCCATAGATCAGAGCTCTTGACAAGAGAAAAAAATTACACATTGCCCAATCCATCTTGCCAAACATACTTAATGGCTCTAACATATATGCTTTGTCCTAGTCTCTCAGAAAAAGAATTTTCATATTGAATAATACTAGGTGAACAAATAATAAGTTTTTTTAAATCTCCTTTTTGTAGCAATACTATTTCACAAATACAGGAACAACAGAAGGAAACTAGAAAACATGAAATGTTAAATAAGAAATTAGGGGGGACATCCCCATTCCATGTAATTAGGCCTGGAATTAAATGAGAACTGAATAGAAGGGAAATTAGTGTTATTATTATGGGCCAGATAGTGATCCATTAGTCAGTTTACATTGTATCAGAAATCTAAATGTCCCTAACCATCATTGATTGTGCTGTGAACAATGTGCCAAAACTGAATTCATGGAGATTCTAATGGTAAATAGTACATTTTACATTATATATAACATAATTGAGGGAACTTTCTTTGTTTTCAATGACCCATATTGTCAGTCCATGTCTCCTAATCATGAGTTCATTTTATTTAATTAGTTAGACTTGTTTTTGAGATGGGAAATAGGAGAGAACTTTAATCAAATCTAGCCCTAATTTATGGATGTTGAAACTGACTTACCTAGAGTCACAGAACTAGTTAGAGACAGACTTGGCACTGAATTTAAATCTAATATCCAGCCCAGTCCTCTTATTACACCATGCTGCCTCAGCCAAGATAAATGGAGATATCAGGGTTGAGGATTCTATGACTCATTCTAGTCCATCATTTATTCCAATGATACCTCCTTTCCAAATTGAGTTAAATACTTGGAGCCTAATTTGGAGGGGGGTATTTAAAGAGCTTTGTAATTTAACAATGACATTCATGCATAGCTTTTATCTATTACACAGCAACAGGTCAAACCCTTAGTATTAAAAAATACATGAAATGTTCAGTCAGAAAGTTTAAAGAAAGTAGAAGAATAGTTGTCAATAAAAAGCAGTTTCCTACTGAGTGATCATGCTGAGTGAACTTTGTAAATGTACACAATTAAAACCTAGATTACCAGTTACTTTTTTATGTTGAGGTTTACAGTTACTATTAGTAAAGTCTATTTGTTTTTAAACAAGAGCTTATCTTCCAGTGGCAGTAGCCTTCTTTCTTCATTTTGTCAAAAAATTTGAATTTTGTTCTCCTATAACATTGGTATGTCATTTACTCAGTTGCATGTCTTTGGCCATTGCTGTGCACCAAAACATTGAATGGGAAAGAGAGAGCTCACATTTATCTAAAAGTAAACTTCAAAATTCAGAACAAAGTAGATTCAGTCATGTGTGTTATTTTGTGAGTTAGTGTTCTCTCAGTAAGAGTTCTGCTTTAATATACTTTTTAAAACATTTTTATTTAAAGTTTTCCATGCAAAATTCTCTTCTTCCCACCCAAGACAGTAAGCAATCAGATATAGGTTATACATGGGCAATTATGTAAAACATTTACATATAAGTAATTTTGTACAAGAATACTAGAATAAAAGAAAAGATAAGAAAGAAAGAAAGTGAAAAACAACATGCTTCAGTCTATAATCAATAAAAATTAGTTCTTTCTCTAGAGGTGGATAATATACTTCATGATTAATCCTTTGGAAGTCTCTTGGATCACTGTATTTCTCGGAATAGCTAAGTCATTCACAGTTCTTCATTGATCAATATTATTGTTACTGTGTATGTTCTCCTGATTCTGTTCACTTCACTATACATTGGTTCATGTAAATCCTTCAAGGTTTTTCTGAAATCTGTCTGCTCATGATTTCTTATAGAACAAAAATATTCCATCACAATCATAAATCACAGCTTGTTTAGTCCTTCCCCAATTGATAAGCATTCCTTTGACTTCCAATTCTTAGCCAACACAAAAAGAGCTACTATAAATATTTTTGTACAAATAGGTGTTTTCTCCTTTTTGGGTGGATGTCTTTGGGATATAGACCTAGCAGTGGTATTTCTGGATCAAAGGCTATGCACAGTTTCATAGCCCTTTAGGTATAGATACAAATTGCTCTTTAGAATTCCTCCAACAGTATATTAGTGTCCCGGTTTTCCAACATCCACTCCAACATCCCACATTTTCTTGCTTTGTCATATTACCTAACCTAATAGATGAGAGGTGGTACCTCAGAGTTGATTTATTTTATTTATTCATAAATTAATTAATTAATTTTTAGTTTACAACATTCACTTCCACAATTTAAAATTTTTCTCAAAATCCCTCCCCTCTTCCCTCCCCAAGATGGCATACAATCTGATTTAAGCTCTACATATACATTCTTATTAAACATATTTTCACTTTAGTAATGTTATAAAAAATAATTAGAATGAATAATAGGAACCATGAGAAAGAAAAAAGCAAACAAAAAAAATGAGAGCAAATAGTATGCTTCAATCTGTATTCAGAATCCATAGTTCTTTATCTAGATGTGTATAGCATTTTCCATCGTGAGACTTTTGTAGTTGTCTTGGATCTTTACATTACTGAGAAGAGCTAAGTCTATCAAAGTCAGTCTTCACACAATGTGGCTGTTACTGTGTACAATATTGACCTGGTTTTGCTCACTTCACTAAGCATCAGTTCATATAACTCTTTCCAGATTTTTCTGAAGTCCACCTGTTCATCATTTCTTATGGCACAACAGTATTCTATTACATTCATAGGCCACAACTTGTTTAGCCATTCCCCAACTGTTTAGCATCACCTCAATTTACAGTTCTTGCCTACCACAAAAAGAGCTATTATAAATAGCTTTGTACATGTGGGTCTTTTTCCCATTTTTATTAACTCTTTGGGACATGACATTGCTGGGTCAAAGGGTATGTACTGTATTATAGTCCTTTGGTAATAGTTCCTAAGTGCTTTCTAGTATGGTGGGATCAGCTCACAACCCCACCAACAATGAATTAGTGATCAAATTTTCCCACATCTTCTCCAACATTTATCATTTCCCTGTTTTGTCATATTAGCCAATCTGATAGGTGTCATGTGGTACCTAAGATTTGATTTGATTTGCATTTCTCTAATCAGTAGTGATTTAGAACATTTTTTTTTTCATATGGCTAGAAAAACTTTAATTTCTTCCTCTGAAAACTGCCTGTTCATATCCTTTGACCATTTACCAGTTAGGGAATTTCTTGTATTCTTATAAATTTGACTAAGTTCTCTATGTATTTTAGAAATGAGGCATTCATCAGAGATAATGGTTGTAAAAAATATTTCCCAGTTTTCTCATTCCCTCCTAAGCTTGGTTGCATTGGTTTATTTGTGCAAAATCTTTTCAATTTAAATGTTAAAAAATTCCATTTTGCATTTCATAATGTTCTCTATCTATTTTTTGGTCATAAGTTCCTCCATTCTTCATAAATCTGACTGATAAACTATTCCATGCTCTCCTAATTTGCTTATTTTATCAGCCTTTTTATCTAAATCATTTGGACTTCATTTTGGTATGCAGTGTTAGACGATGGTTGATGGCCAGTTTTTGCATACTATTTTCCAGTATTCCCAATAATTTTTGTCACTTAGTGAGTTCTTATCCCAGAAGCTGGAGTTTTGTGTTTATCAAACAGCAGACCACTACAGTCGTAGACTACTATGTCTTGGTACCTAACCTGTTCCACTGACCCACCACTCTATTTCTTAGCCAGTATCAAGGAGTTTTGATGATTGCTGTTATACAATACAATTAAAAATCTGGCATGACTAGGCCATCTTCCCCAGCATTTCTTTTCTTTGATTCCCTTGATATTTTGGAACTTTTTTTCTTCCAGATGAATTTTTAAATTATTTTTCTAACTCCATAAGATTATTTTTGGTAGTTGGATTGATATGGCACTGGATCATAAATTAATTTAGGTAGAATTGTCATTTTTATTATATTAGCTTTGGCTACCCATGAGCAATTGATGTTTTTCCAACTATTTAGATCAGACTTTGTGAGAAAAGTGTTTTGTAATTGTGCTGATATTATAATTCCTGTCTTTGTTTTGGCGGCTACTCTCCCAAATATTTTATAATGTCTACAGTAAGATTCATGGAATTTCTCTTTCTATCTCTTGCTTCTGGGTTATTTAGTAATATATAGAAATGCTCATGACTTATGTAGTGTTATTTTATATCCTGCAACTTTGCTAAAGTTGTTAATTCAAGTAGTCTTTTACTTGATTCTATATGATTCTTTAAATATATCATCTTGTCATCTGCAAAGAGTGATAGCTTTGTTTCTTTGTTGCCTATTCAAATTCCTTCAATTTTTTTCCTTATTACTAAAGCTAACATTTCTAATATTATATTGAATAAAAGTGGTGATAATGGAACCCTCATTTCAATCCCAATCTTATTGGAAATACTTCTAACTTATCCACATTACATGTAATACTTGCTGTTGGCTTTTGGTAGATTCTACTTAATCGTTTTAAGGAAGGCTCTATTTATTCCTATGCTCTCTAGTGTTTTAAGAGGAAAGGGTATTGTATTTTGCTGAAAACATTTTATACATCTATAGAGATAATAACATGGTTTCTGTTAGTTTTGTTATTATGATCAATTATGCTGTTAATTTTCCTAAAATTGAACCAGCTGTGTATTCCTGGTATAAATTCTACCTGATCAAAGTGTATTAATCTTATGAAAGATTGCTGTAATCTTTTTTCTAATAATTTATTAAAAATTTTTGCATATAAATTCATTAGGGAAATTAGTCTGCAATTTTCTTTCTCTGTTTTGTCTCTCCCTGATTTAGGTTTCAGAACCATATTTGTATCATAAAAAGAATTTTTTATAACTCCACCAATTTTCCCAAAAACTAGTATTAGAATTAATTGTTCTTTTAATGATTGCTAGAATTTCCTTATAAATACATCTGTCTCTGCAGATTTTCCTAGGAAGTTCAGTGATGACTTGTTCAATTTCTTTTTCTAAGACACAGTGATTTAAATAGTTCATTTCCTTTTTTCTTAATCTGAGAAATTTACATTTTTTATAAATATCCTTCCACTTCACTAATATTGTCAGATTTATTAGCTTACAGTTGGGCAAAATTGTTTCTAATTAATGTTTTATTCTCTTTTCATTGGTGGTCAATTCAGCATTTTAATTTTTGATACTGGTAATTTGGTTTTATTCCTTTTTATATCACATTAACCAAAGTTTATCTATTTTATTTTTCTTTCATAAAACCAACTCTTAGTTTTATTTATTAGATCAATAGTTTTTAATTTCAATTCTCTTAATCTATTTTGTGGTTTTCAGTATTTCTAATTTGATATTTAACTGGGGATTTTTAATTTGTTCTTTTTCTAGCTTCTCCAGCTGCATGCCCAATTCATTGTTCTCTTTCTCTATTTTATCCATGTAAGCATTCAAAGATATCAAACTTCCCCTAAGAACCACTTTTGCTGCATCCCATAAGTTTTGGTATGTTGCCTCATTATTATCTTTCTTTTGAATGAATTTGCTGATTGTTTCTATGATTTGTTATTTGACCCACCCATTCTTTAAGATTAGATTTTTAAATTTTTATTAGATTTTAATATTTAGTCTAACTTTAATCTTTTTAGTCTATCTTTCCATTGTCCTTTATTGCATATATATATATATATATATATATATATATATATATATATATATATA
>NW_027187347.1:5415149-5455385 GCF_028583685.1 Petaurus breviceps papuanus
ATATATATATATATATATATATATATATATATATATATATATATATATATTGCATCAAGATCTGAAAAGGATGCATTTTATTTTTCTGCCTTTCTGCATTGTATTGTGAACTTTTTATGCCCTAGTACATGGTCAACTTTTCTATATGAGCTGTATACTGTTGAGAAAAAGGTATATTCCTTTCTCTCCCCATTCAATTTTCTCTGGAGGTCTACCATATCCACCTTTTCTAAAATTATATGCACCTCCTTCTTTCTTATTTATTTTGAGGTTAGATTTATCAGGTTCAAAGAGGGGGAAGTTGAGGTCTCCCATTAATATAGTTTTGTCTATTTCTTCATATAATTACCTTAACTTTCCTCCAAGAACTTGGATGGCATACTACATGGTGCACATGTTTAGTAATGGTAATATTTTATTGTCTATGGTGCCTTTTAGCAGAATATAGTTTCATGCTTTATCTTTTCTAAATTTGATCTATTTTTGTTTTGCTTTGTCTGAGTTTAGTATTGCTATATCTGCTTTTTTTTTTTACTTCCTATGAAACATAATATATTATCCAGCTTTTTACCTTTACCCTGTGTGCATACCCCTGTTTAAAATGTGTTTCTTGTAAAAAAATATATTATAGGATTATAGTTTTTAATCCATTCTGCTATATTCTTCCATTTTATGGGAGAGTTCATCCCATTCACACTCACAGTTATGATTACTATCTGTGTCTTTCTCTCCATCCTATTCCCCCATTTATGCTTTTATTTTTCCTTTTCTCCCTTTACCTCTTCAAGAGAATTTTGCTTTTGACCACCACCTCTCTCCATATTCTCTCCATCCTATCAGCCCCATTCCCTTTTGTTTGCCTTTTCTCTTACTACTCTTTCCCTCCCTTCTAACCACCCCTCCCCTTTCTTTCCTCATTCCCCTCCTACTCCCTATAGACAAAGTTAGAGTTCTATACCTAACCAAGTATGCTATTCCCTCCTTGAGACAAATCCAAGAGAATAAAGTCCAAGCAATGGTCATTTTCCTCCCTTTTTCCCTCTACTGTAATATTTTTGTCACTCCATGTGATGTAATTTACCCTCTTCTGCCTCCTCTTTTCCTCTTCTCCTTCTATAATCCCTTTTCACCCCTTAATTAGATTTTTAAAAATCATCACATCAGTTACTTTATACCCACACCCTCTGTCTATGTTTATCCCTTTTAAATGTAATATTAAGGATATAATTATCAATATTTACAAATATTATATTTCCCTGTAGGGGATTAAACATTTTGCCCTTATTGAATAGCATGTTTTATTTTCCTTACTGTTTACCTTTTTATCCCTTTCTTGAGTCTTGAGTTTGAAGATCAAATTTTCCATTGAGCTCTGATCTTTTTTATCAGAAAGGTCTGGAAGTCTCCTATTTCACTGAATGTGCTTCCCTTTGCCTGAAATATTATGCTCAGTTTTGCTGGGTAGTTGATCCTTGGTTGTAATTCAAGCTCCTTTACCTTACAGAATATAATATTTTAAGCCATTTGATCTTATTTGTAGAAACTTCAAAGTCCTGTGTGATCCTGACTGTAGTTCTGTGATATTTTAATTACTTCTTTCTGAAAGCTTTCAGTATTTTCTCCTTGACCTAAAAATTCTGGAATTTGGCTATAATATTCCTTGCCAATTTCAATTTGGGATTTCTTTCAGTAAGTGATTGGTGGCTTCTTTCAATGACTATTTTACCCTCTGATTCTATGACCTCAGTACAGTTTTCCTTGATGATTTATTGGCAGATGCTGCCTAGGGTGTTATTTTAATCATGGTTTTCTGATAGACGAATAATTCTTAAATTATCTCTCCTGGATATTTTCCAGGTCAGCTGTTTTTGCAATGCACATTTTGCATTATCTTCTATTTTTTCATTCCTCAGATTTTCTTTGACTGATTCTTGATGCCTCATAGAGTCATAAGTGTCTACTTGGCCAATTATACTTTTTATAGAATTGTTTTCTTCAGATAGCCTTTGCACATCCTTTTCTATTTGGCCAAATTTATATTTTTAAGGAGTTTTTTTTCCATGATGTTTTTTTTTCATTTTGTCCATTATAATTTTAAAGGAATTATTCAATTTTTCTTCTACCTCTCTAATTTGACTTTTAAAATCCTTCTTGAGCTCTTCAAAGAAGACTTTTTTTGCACATGAGACCATTTCATATTCACCTTTATAGGTTCAGATGTAGGTAGAGAGACAATACTGTCCTCTTCTGAATTTGTGTTTTGACCTTCCCTATAATTATAGTAAATATCTATAGTCTTTGTTTTTCTAAGTTGCTTTTTGCTCATTGTTCTTGCCTTTTTCTTGTCTTTTAAAGTTGATCTCTGTTTCTGGGGCACAGGGTGCACTGTCCCAGGCTTCTTATGCTGGGTTCTAGGGGCCTGGTTACTGGTTTTGTGTGCTGGCCCCTCAAGTTCTGGCAGTTCAAAGGTGTATAATGCTTTATCTTACCTGGATCTGAGCTGGAACTGGTGGTTGGTGTGTGCTGAGGCCAGCTGAATTATTTTGGTGTTTCCCTCATTTACACTGAAGCTTGTGGGTTGAGGTATGGGGAGGGGTGGTTGGCTGCTGAAAGTCTCCTCCTTTCCTGGAGCTATGCTAGAGCATGGGGAGTCTCAGCTACTGTTGGTTGTCTGGTCATGGTGCCAGTGGTGGTTCCCTTCACTAGTGTCTACTGGCTCTCCTGGATATACGAAAATATACAGGGGGTCCTGATTTTGCTGCTTGCTGGCTCCACCACCCTGGGCCTCAGGATCTCCTGCTGGTTTGCTGAGGTGAGGCTTGCTGCTGGCCCCCTTCAGTCACAGAAAGAGGAACCTTTCCTTTTAATCCTGCTAACCACATGATCTGAAAAATTGCTGTACACTGCCATTCTGCTGACTCCCTTGTTCCAAGATTTTTCCTGGGGTGAGTATTTTTTGGGCTTTTCAAGGACAGTAAGAAGAGTGAGAGTGACTTTCTGCTTACTTTGCCATCTTGGTTCCCAAAATGTACAATATTCAAAAATTTTTAACATACATTTAATGTGGTCTTTTTGAATAAATATTTATGCACATTTATACAAACATACATTTTATATAATATGAATGTATGTGTACATGTATGCATGCATGCATGTGTGTATCTTTATCTCTATCAATCTGCATATGTAAACACATTGCTCTTATTACCATTACAGGCAAAGGGAGCACCTAGAACGTGCCTTTATTTTTATGGCATCTAATAATTTATCTAAGTGCTACATATGAGATATGAATAGGAGTCTATTGTCAGGAATTATAGAACCATAGCTGTGAAGAACTTTAAGACTATATACAGACACATGTCCTGCTTGACATGGGTCTACATTGAAACTAAGGGGAAAAAAAAACAACTTATAGAATATAGCCAATAATTATCTTTTATCCATACAAATGAAAACAATCCTTCTTGCAATTATATGTAAGTATATTATACTTCATGGAAACAATACAGATTTTAACAGAAGGAAGAAACTGGAATCAAGAGGGAAAACTTTCACCAAGCCCTCTTACTTCTAGAACCTTCCATTTGTTAATTATTTACTATTTATCTTCTCTTGTCCTCTGTCTCTCTCTGTCATCTCTGTCTCTCTCCCTACCCTGCCCTCTCTCTGTATAAACAGACACACATATCTATGTTACTATATAGTATGTATATAAATTTAAGTATATATACATTTATACATACATATATGTGTGTGTATATATAAATATAAATATAAATATATATATATATATATATATATATATATATATATAGAGAGAGAGAGAGAGAGAGAGAGAGAGAGAGAGAGAGCTTTGTATATTTTTGTTTACACCTTGTTTCTGCAAATAGATTGTAAACTCCATAAGGGAAGGTGCTGGCTTTTTGCCCCCTTTTGCCTCCCTAGTTTTTAGCACAGTGCCTGGTACATAATAGATACTTAATAAATGCTTATTAAATCTAATTGTTTCATTGAATCATGTTCTTATAGATGTCAATTGGAATTCCAAATATTTCTCCATGGAAAAAAGTTTTGGCCCCATAATGTATTAAAAGATACACAATATGGAGAGTGTTAGAAAGTAAAGTGAATTTCTCTGTACCATAACCTGGATTTTGTGGGTATAGTAGATGAGATGGCAATATTCCCCTTGCCTAAGAGATGGACTATGTTGGCACTCATGGGAAGCTTTTCAAAAGTTTAGTGACTAGGACCATGGACAGAGAATTGTTGTTGTAAAGGCAAGCAGTTCAATTCCTCTTATATTCCTACCTTCATTTTTCAATCGATGTATTATAATGCAGACGATAGGGAGATAAGACCAATTGATACTCTTTTTCATTGGCATTGATTGTTAATAGTTCAAGAAGGGATTGTATGGGAAATGATTTTGGTATATTCTCACAAAAGTTTTGTTTTTTGCCAGAAAAGGTGCCCACAGAATTTTGTCAATTAAGTCTTTAGTGAATATCTATTGAATCCACTTTCTGTTTTTGTACTTTACTTATTGTGAATTTCCACTGAGTGAATTAATGTATGACAGAATATGACTTGAGAAGAGTCACCCTAAAGCAAGAGTTGTTAACCTGGGATCCACAGACTCCCTGTGATTAGATTTTAGGGGCTTATGTGAACTAGGATAGGAAAAAACCCACATTTTTATGTCAATTAATGTCTAACAGAACTTTGGCATCTCCTTTAGATTTTTTTAAAAATACATTATCCTAAGGAGTCTATAAGCTTTGCCAGACTGCAAAGGGAACTATGAAAATTAAAAAAAAAACATATTAAGACTGTCTTCTCTAAAGAAAATCTTGAATGAATAAGATTTGCCTAAAATCAAACCACATTTTGAAGATGTTTTATTGATAATTTTTAACTTTTTTCAATAGCTACATATATTTTGATATATGAATAAGAGTTCTTCACAGTAATAACTAAATTTAAAGCAAGAATAACAGTTCTAAAATCCCAAACTAAGCCAATACAAGTATAAAGGAAAATGAACAAATAAAACAAACAAAAAATCTGTGTTATAAAACTATATATGCAAATGTAATTTAGCAATTAAGTAAATAAACTATGGCTTTTATGAATGAATTTGAAGAACCAACATTCCTCATGGTTTTTGCCATTGATTTTGTACTGTTTGGTGTGTTCTTCCTTTCTCTAGTGAAAGTGTGTATCGTGATTTGTCCTTTGGATTCTGTTTTATTTTCCCTTTCTCTGCTTTCTTGAACTTTCTTACCCTGGGCTATAGAAAATTACTCACTGTGGCTTTTTGTTTACTATCACACTCAAAATTCAGCCTAATATGCTTTTAAAAAATTGTTTAGAGATAGATAAGTTGGGAGAACTTGGTAAAATTGTTGACTGCACTCTTCTATCATTATTTCACCCTTGATTAATTCCATTTCCACCAAAACATTCTCCATGTTTATCTAGTAGTTTTTGTTAAATACTGAGTTTCTTTACTATCAATTTGTATTAAAATTATCAACATTTCTGTAGCCAAAGCTTGCTTATATAGTTAACTTCATTGCTCCATTTTCTAATTTTTATCTGATCAGAGAGTTTTGATAGTTATTGCTAATAAAATAAATAGAAAATTCAATGTGGCATTCTATTTTCCTTCCTTTGTTTTTTTTCCTCATTATTTGCCTTTATATTCTTGAAATTTTTATGATAAGAATTATAGTGGTACTGAACATGTATGGTGCCACTTTAGGCCAACTCACCAATACACATTTGCACATTGGGTGTTCTGAATGATAACTGCCTCAAGTTCAAATTGTTATGTGTGCTTGTATTACTAACACTATAATTAATAAGCTTATTTATGAAACTTGATTCTTCAATGGTGTGGGCAAGTCAAAGACTTTCTCTGAAATGGCAAAGGAAGAAAAGAAGTCATAAACATTTCCCCAAAATATGAAGTGTAAATGTTCCCATAAAGAGTGGTCCAATGGGAAAAGTGGATGCCCAGAGAGTTCACAAGTGAAGAGATATGCCCTTAGGGAACATATGTAGCCAAGGAAACATATATGTCCTTTGTAACTGGGATAAAAAAAAGCCTTTAATAGTACTTTCAAAGATATTCCTCATTTAAATTCTTCATATGGAAGTATAATAATCCTTTTGTTAGATAGTCAATCTAAGAAAAATATCTAGGTAGTTATCACCCATCATTACCTACTTTTACTAATAATGAAGACCCTAAATTCTCTAGAACAAAGTCTGTATAAATTCTATTGGTGAGGTACAAAGACAAATTGTACTGGTTGGCCCATTAATAATTATATTCAGATTCTGAATTTTAGTCCAATTCCAAATTATTCCTCAAAATTTCCTTCTTTTTGAGATATTCTCTGAATTGGAAAGATGCAAACATAGATCTACCTGAACTCTCTGTACTAGGTCCACACTGCAGACTTATAAGTTGGTCAACAATATATGCTGATCAACCATTGTGTGTGAAACATTATAGAATGTGTTTCAAAGAAATGAAAAGGAATTAGAAGATAAGACTTCTGCCCTCTTGAAGCATTAGATGCCAGGGGAGATAGGACAACCTAAGTAGAAATGAATAATAGTACATGAAGAACTAAAAATATACCAAAAATTTCCTTGTTTGTGGATGCATGTGAAATTATGCTAAAGGACTGTGAATGGGAAGATATTTTGAGTATACAATCCAATTCAAATTATCTCCAAAATGAGCTTTATATCAGTTGTAATATTGCCAACATTATGTGGAGATTCAATCAGGTTGGGTATGAATATGCTTGGGAACATGCTAGGGAAATCTGATTTTAACTTCCATGAGGTAAAAATTAATAAATCATTTAAACTTATTTATGAATCCCAAACCAATCTTCAGGCTTCATGATTCTACAATTGTATTAGAACAGAGTTCTTAAAATCAGTGGTTAACTGGAGAAGGAGAATGTAGGGCAACTTTTCTATCTACTTTCATAAAAAACAATTGGCTAACCAATTTCTAATGCAATGATACTACAAACTAGCTAAAAACAAAGAATAGGTCAAGACACTATTGCTTAAGGAGAACAAAGGAAATATTTGTAGAAGAAACCTAAGTAATATTCTCACTCTTTGAAATCAATTAAAGGTTAGGAAGGGAAAGAAAATGGTAACAAATCATACTTCTAGGACTTATGCATTTTAAAATAAACACTATAAAACTGCAATCATCAAAACAATTTGATATTAGATAGGAAATTGAATGGATGAACAGTAGAACTGATTGGGTACAAAATATAGAAAAACTGATGATGATGATGATCACGATGTTTAATGAAGATGATAACTCACAATACATATAGAATTATATTAATTCCTATCAAGAAATTGGATTTTAGGAAGTTGAGCAGTGCCCAGAGGTAGGCCCAGAAGGTGAGTGGCACCCAAAGGTAGGTCCAGAAGACGAATGGCCTGCAGGGGCAGCCCCAGAAGAAGCCAGATCAACTCATGGGGCAAGTCATCCCACCAACCACAAAGGCCACTACCAGGCCTATCACCAAAGGGCTGGGACTGGAAAGAGCAAGGTAAGATCCAAATGCTTGGGCCCCTGTCTGGAACAGCTAATACTTCTGGGACTACCACTTCATAGCCCAGAAATAAAAAAAAAGCCCCTATCAGGACCTCCAAAGCCCAGGATGGCAGAGTGAACCCAACCTGCTCCAAACCCCTTTCCCCCTCACCCTGAAAGCCTAGTATCTATTGCCATAGGGCCAAACTCTCTACAGTAAAGGGTTGGGATCCCTAGAGGAAGGGTGTGGCTAGGGCCCTGCCTCAAAAAGGGGAGAAAGCAGACTACAAATGCTCTGGAGTCCTACTAGCCTCAGAAAGAGGAACCAAACTCAGAGGGAGACAATGTGGACTCCACACCCACAGCTGAAACATCAACAGGGAATGGGTCCCAAACACATAAAGCTCTGCTACATGAGCTCAAAAGGAATTTTGAAAACCAAATAAGAGAGATAGAACACAAAATGAATAATTTTCAAAACCAAAATTGCATAATTAGGAAAACATCATAATGAAGAAAACATCTCCCTAAAAAGAGAAGTGTATGATATGGAAAAAGAACTCCAAAAACTAACCAAGGAAAATGATTTGCTAATTAAAACAAATAACTCTATGAGGAACCAAGAATTAGTCAAACAAAACAAGAACAAAGAAAAAATTAGAAAAAGAGGTAAAATACCTCAATGGAAAAATAACTGACCTGGATAACAGATCCAGGAGACATAATCTGAGAATCATAGGCCTACCAGAAAATCATGATCAAAAAATGAGCCTGGACAACATTCTCCAAGAGCTCATTAAGGAAAACTGCCCTGAGATACTAGAACCTGAGGGTAAAATAGAAATCGAGCGAATCCACCAGACACCTGCTGAAAGAGATCCCAAACTGAAAAGTCCTCAAAATGTTGTGGCCAAAATCCAGAACTACCAGGTAAAAGAGAAAATACTTCAAGTGGACAGAAAGAAACAATTCAAATATTGAAGCTGCACAATGAGGATTGCACAGGATTTGGCAGCCTCTACACTGAAAGATCAGAGGCAGTGGGATACAATTTTCCAGAGGGCAAAAGAGCTTGCGTTATAACCAAGTATCACCTACCCAGTGAGGCTAAGCATATTCTTCCAGGCAAAGAGATGGTCATTCAATGATATAACAGAGTTCCAGACCTCCCTGATGAAAAAGCAGAGCTCAATGGACAATTCAACCTCCAATTACAAGATGCAAGAGTGATATAGAAAGTTAAACAAGGTAAACACACACACACACACACCCTGCTATTTAATAACAGCAAACTGTTTATAGACAAATATAGGGTATGAGTATAAAATACACAAAATCACAATAAAAATCTTATTAAGGGCTACAAAGGAACTACAATGAAAGAAGAAGAATGAATGAAGTGGAAAAGGGTAAATTATGCCACAGAAAGGGGCGTAAAAACAATATAGTAGAGGAAAAGAAGGGATGGAGATGAGAATCATATGAGCTTTTCCCTCGTTGGTTCTGGTGCAAGGAGGGAATAAAAACCAGTTAAGCATAGGACTATAGAGAAGAAAGGCAAAAAGTATCATTTTAGAGGAAAAGAGGGGAGGGAGAGGAGCTATGCATGAGATTTGTTCTTGTCACTCTTGGTGCAAAGAAGAAATAACATACTTCATTAAATATAAAAATATCCTACAGGCACTAGGAAGGGGAAAGGGCTATGAAAGGATGGGGTGGTTGGTTAGTAGGGAGGGAAGAAGTAAGGGGAAAGGGGAGGAAAAGGGGAGAAAAAGGAAAAAAAGGGGGGCTGATAAGGGAATACTGTGGGAGGTGGTGGTCAAAAGGAAAACTATTAAGAGGGAAGGGAAAAGGGGGAAAATGTGAGCATTAACAGGGGAGGAAATCGTATGGAAGGAAAGAAACAGATAATCATAACTGTAAATGTGACTGTAATGAACTCTCTCATAAAATGTAGATGAATAGTAGAATGGATTAGAAATCATAATCCTACTGTTTACAAGAAACCCATCTGAATCAGAGGGAAACACACAGGGTAAAGGTAAAAGGCTGGAATAAAATATATTATGACTCAACTAAAGTAAAAAAAAAAAGCAGGGGTAGCAATCCTTATCTCAAATAAAGCAAAAGCAAAAATTGATCTAATTAAAAGAGATAAGGAAGGAAACTATTTCCTGTTAAAAGGCACCATCGAGAATGAAGCAATATAATCATTTAACATATATGCACAAAGTGGTATAGCATCCAAATTCCTAGAGGAGAAGGTAAAGGAATTAGAGGAAGAAATAGATAGCAAAAGTGTACTAGTGGGTGATCTTAATCTCCCCATCTCTGAACTTGATAAATCCAACCTCAAAATAAACAAGAAAGAAGTTAAGGAGGTGAATAGAATTTTAGAGAGTATAGGTATGATAGATCTCTGGAGAAAACTGAATGGAGATAAAAAGGAATATACTTTCTTCTCAGCGGTTCATGGCACATACTCAAAAATAGACCATGTTCTGTGGCATAAAAACCTAACAATTCTATGCAGTAAGGCAGAAATATTAAATGCATCCTTCTCAGATCATGATGCAATAAAAATTATATGCAATAAATGGCCATGGAAAGACAGACTAAAAACTAATTGGAAATTAAACTAATTAATCATAAAAAATGAGAGGATCAAACAAGAAATTATAGAAACAATCAGTAATTTCATTCAAGATGATGGGAATAATGAGACAATATACCAAATTTGTGGGATGCATTAAAGGCAGTACTTAGAGAAAGTTATTTATCCCTGAATACATACATGATTAAGTTAGGGAAAAGGGAGATCAATGAAATAAGGATGCAATTGAAAAACCAAGATAAAGAAGAAATTCAAATTCCCCAATTAAATGCTAAATTAGAAATATTGAAAACCAAAGGAGATATTAATAAAATTGAAATCAAGAAAACTATTGAATAAACAAATAAAACTAAGAGCTGGTTTTATGAAAAAAAAAACAGCATAAAAATTGCTTAAATAAGCCCATCTCAGAAAAAGAAATTGAACAAGCCATCAATCAACTCCCTAAGAAAAAAAGTCCAGGCCCAGATGGATTTACTAGTGAATTCTATCAAATGTTAATAAAAAATTGATTCCAATACCCTACAAACTATTTGGGAAAATTGGTGAAGAAGAAGTCCTACCAAATTCTTTTCATGACACAAATATGGTACTGATACCTAAATCAGGAAGAGATAAAACAGAGAAAGAAAATTATAGACCAATCTCCCTCATGAATATAGATGCAAAAATTTTAAATAAAATATTATCAAAAAGACTATAGCAACTTATCTCAAGAATAATAGAATTTTATCAGGTAGGATTTATTCCAGGAATGCACAGATGGTTTAACATTAGGAAAACCATCAGTATAATTGATCATATCAATGAAAAAACTAACAGACACCACATAATCATCTCAATAGATGCAGAAAAGGCATTTGACAAAATATAACATCAATTCCTATTAAAAACATTAGAAAGTATAGGAACAAATGCAGCCTTCCTTAAAATAATAGGTAGCATCTATTTAATGCCATCAGCAATTATTCTATGTAATGGTGAGAATTTAGAAGGATTTCCTATAAGATCACCCCTCTTATTCAATCTGGTACTAGAAATGTTAGCAGTAGCAATTAGAGAAGAAAAAGAAATCAAAGAAATCAAATTAGGCAAAGAAGAGACCAAGCTATCACTCTTTGCAGATGATATGATGATACACTTAGAGAATCCTCGAGAATCAAGTAAAAAAACTATGTGAGGTAACAAAAAAAATTGACAAAGTTGCAAGATATAAAATAAACCCACATAAATCCTCAGCATTCCTATATATTTCCAATAAAATTCAACACCAAGCAATAGAAATAGAAATCCCATTTAAAGTTACTATAGACATTATAAAATATTTGGTAATCTTCCTTTCAAAACCAACCCAGGACCTATATGTCCACAACTACAAAACACTTCACACTAATAAAGACAGATCTAACGAATTGGAAAATTATCAACTGCTCATGGCTGGTTCGAGCTAATATAATAAAAATGACAATTTTAGGTAAATTAAATTATATTTTTAGTGCCATACCAATTAATTTTCCAAAATCTACTTTATAGATGTAGAAAAAATAATAACAAAATTCATTTTGGAAGAATAAACAGTCCAGAATATCAAGGGAATTAATGAAAAGAAATGCTAGGGAAGGTGGACTAGGTATACCAGATTTCAATCTGTATTATAAAGCAGCAGTCATCAAAACTACTTGCTACTGACTGAGGAATAGAGGAGTGGATCAATTGAATAGATAAGGCACATGAGATTCAGAAGTCAACAACTATAGTAATCTATGGTTTGATAAACCCCAAGACCCCAGTTTTTGGGATAAGAACCCACTATTTGACAAAAACTGCTGGGAAAAGTGGAATATAGTATGGCAGAAACTGGGCATAGACCATTGTCTAACACCATATACCAAAATCAAGTCTAAATGGGTGCATGATCTAGGTATAAATGTTGATACTCTAAGCAGTCTTGGAAAACAAGGAATAGTTTACATGTCAGATTTGTGGAGAGGGAAAGACTTTATGACTAAGCCAGTATATTATAAATAGAGAATATTATAAAATGCAAAATAGATTTTTTTGACTACATGAAATTGAAAAGCTCCTGTACAAACAAAGCCAATGTAACCAAGATTAAGAGAGAGGTGGGAAGTAATTTTTACAACCTATGCCTCTGATAAAGGACTCATTTCTAAAATATACAGAGAATTGAGTCAAATCTATAAGAATACAAGACATTCCCCAATTGATAAATGGTCAAAGGATATGAACAGTCAGTTTTCAGAGAAATAATTTAAAGATATCTATAAGCCCATGAAGAAATGCTCTAAATCACTATTGATTAGAGAAATGCAAATCAAAACAACTCTGTGGTACCACATCTCACCAGTCAGATTGGCTAACATAACAAAACAGGGAAATGACAAATGCTGGAGAGGATGTGAGCAAATTGGAACACTAATGCATTGCTGGTGGAGTTGTGAACTGATCCAACCTTTCTGGAGGGCAATCTGGAATTATGCCCAAAGGGCTATAAATCATTTCATACCCTTTGACCCAGCAATACTACTCCTAGGGTTATATCCCAAAGAGATCATAGAAATGGGAGGAAAACCCATATTTACAAAAATATTTATAGCAGATCTTTTTGAGCTGGCAAAGGATTGGAAATTAAGAGGGTGCCCATCAATTTGGGAGTGGCTGAAAAAGTTGTGGTATATACATGTTATGGAATGCTATTGTGATATACTAAACAAGGAACAGATGGACTTCATATTTACCGTTATACGAACTGCTGCTGAGTGAGAAGAGTAGAGCCAGGAGAAATGTGTACACAATTACAGACACAGCATATTTGTGATGACCATCTTTGATAGACTGGACTCTCCTCATCAATGCACTGATATAAGTCAATCCCAAAAGAGTCATGATGGAGAGAAATGTGTGCATCCAGAGAAAGAACTAGAAAGAACTGAGTTTATATCCAGATTGAAGTAAACTACCTGATCTTTTTCCTTTTGTTTGGTTTTATGTCCTCTTTACCATTTTTCATTCCATTTGATACAATCTGTCTTTATAACCTGAGTAATGTATAATGTGAAAGTATTTACAGATCTTATATTTGACCTTATGCCACCATGGGGGGGGGGGGAGGTGAGGGAAGGGCACAAAACGTGAAACTCAAGGAATTATGGAATTGCATCTTGTAAACTAAAAGTAAACAAACAAATTAATAAAAAAGAAATTGGATTTTAATGTGTTATGAAGATTGAAGTATCTCCTCTAAAATTTTATCTTAAATCTTAGAAATTAAAACTAGCCTCTTCTTTGTACTAAAAAGTTAAATCAATCAACTGATCAATAAATAGTAATTTATTAAGTGTATACTATGTGTCAGGTACTATTCTTATTTCAGGAGATACTAATACAATTCATTGAAACAATCCACACTTTAACAGAATTTTCCATACAACAAGGGAGACAACAAATACATATAAAAATTTAGAAAGGAAATATAAAGAGACAAGTCCCCAACTATTGGATATTTTGAGATTTAGGGCATCAGCATTTGGTGAGGAATGGGAGTGGATCAGATCACATGACTAGTATTCATTAGGATGTGTATGGACTGAATCTTAAATTAAAGGAAAGATTCTGTGAGGAATTTGTTTGAAAAAATAAAGTTTATTTCAGACCTGGTGGACAGTTGTTGCAACGGACTGTATGCAGAATCCTGTATGGTCTGTATGATCCCTTACCACATATGATATTATGTTGTGTGTAACAAATGGAGAGATAGTTTGTTTCGATATAAAGTATATGGGAGAAATGAATGTCCAGTGAATCTTAAAAAGTAGACTAGGATCAGGTGATGAAAGGTTTTAAAGATTATACAGACAAATTTGCATTTTATCCTAGATTCAATCCCAGAGCCATTGCATTTTAATGAGTAAAGAGTGATATGGACAGATTTACACTTAAGGAAAATCAGTTTTGTACATAGGATGGACTTGATTGAGTAGATATTTAAGTAAGAGAGATCAATTAGTTATATATAGATAGCACGAACAAATCTTTTCCTGAAAGGCATGATAAGTTACCTGTTAACTTATCTCTGAACTAAACAGCACAAACATTTTAAACATGGTAGGTATGAAGACTGATTTTGCTTCTATAGTCCTTAATTTGTAAATAAATAGAATTTTACCATGGTTGATATATCTCCATGCAAATATTCTTTACAATATTTCTCTCTATACAGTTGCCAAGAAGAAAAAATAAATGATGTAACATATTTTCTCTTCAGTGTTAAATATTCTCCTATTTGTTATCTTGATAGAGTTATAAAGTTTGATGGATCATCTCCACTCTCACTCTAATTTTAGAAAGAGCAATGCTTGAATGGGTGGTTTGTGGACATTTGCGATACAATTTAAAGAGTGCAAGAGTCAATCTGACTGCTTAGCAATTAGTTATTTTCTCTTCCCCAGTAAATTATGCTTTCCTATTTGTAACTCCTCTTCAAGTAATCTATATGTGTGAAGGATCATGTATCTTATGGTTTTTTTGGGGGCGTGGGGGATAGTTCAGTTTTCAAATATTTTGTCCTCACAAATCATAAAAATGATCCAGAAATTTTGACAAATACTGATCAAATTAATCTAGTAAGCAAGCACTACAGTAAAATATTCATGTCCTAAAAGATTGAGAAACAGAGGTTACAGAAACACAAAAATTAGTAGTTCACCAAAAATTTACATAGTAGCCTTAATATTCTAAATCTGTAGTTTAGCCCAGAGTATGTGTGATTCTTATGAATGAAGTATGGATGGAAAGTTTGAGCAGTGCACTGTTACTGGTTTTGACTTTTAAAGTAGTAAAACCTGTGAATACAAATGTATTTCCTAATGTGAAAGCCCAAGCAGTTGGACCACCAAATAAAGTTTATTGATCATATCAAAGATTATTTCTTCATCCTATTATTAATATAAGGATACAGAGAGTCTCAGTTCAGTTTAATTACTTCCCTCAACAACTGGATGAGATTAGATCATCAAAGTTTCTTTGACATTATCAATGGAACATTCCTCATGGAATGTGAGCATAGCAGGAACACTGCATGATTAGATTTGAGAGGCTAGGAATGCTGCCAAATGACCAGCTAACTGAGAATCCACCACCTTTTCATGTGGTTTATAAAAAACAAGCTATTGTATCTTGGTCTGTTTCTCTTTTTGTTTTTTTCTTTCTCTTGCACTTTCTTCCAGAGTGCAACAAAGTAGGTAAGGGGAGAGGATTTCCCAGTTCTTTTACTTACTTTCTTCTTATCCAGCAGCAGTTGATGGTGATTATCTCACAGCAGTAATAGACATGTGTATGTACTGAGAAGAGAATGTTTTCCCAACTTAAAAGACAGCATGTACTGAGAAAAGATCAAACGAGAATGTTTTCCCAACTTGAAAGACAGTAGCGATAGTGGCATGGAGAAATTTCCTGCAAAAACACATGGTTGAAGCAGAAATGTGTTTATCCTCTTGGACTACGAGGGAGTCCTAGATTAGAAAGTGGCCCCAATTGTAACATTGAGTTTGAGAATAATGATGTGAAACATTGCATACACTATTGGACTTGGATCATGTCATATGATCTTTATTCCTTCATAAGGCTAATCTTCATTCCATCCCATTTTTTTCCAACAGATTTTCCCTATCTGTTATCATTTTCTATCATTTATTTTAAATTTCTACCTGTCAAGTGGTTTATTTCCTTCTTCCTGTCCTTCCCTCCCCTATCTTGAAAAAAAAATCTCACTTGATTCCTATATTCTAGCTAAGTATTATACTATGTCTTTTACTCTTTGTGGCTAACCTCTTTGAAAAGATCATCTATAGTAAGTTCCTCTACTTTCAATCCTTTCACTCTCTTTCTACAATCCAACTTCCAAAAAGAACTTTTCACTGAAAATCTCTACTCCAACGTTACCACTGATTTTTTTAATGACCAAATCTGACCTTTTATTGATTCTCATTCTTCTCAACTTCTCTGCAGACTTTGACAATATTGATCACCCTCTCCTATCTGATGTTCTCTTCTCTCTGGATTTTTGGGACACTACTCTCTTCTGGTTCTCCTATCTCTCTGACCACTTCTCATTTTCCTTCTGATCTAGATCAGATTATCTAACCATAGGTGTCCCATTCTATTCTGTTCCCTCTTCTGTTGTCCCTGTATACTACTTTACCTGGTAATTTCACCAGTCTCCATGGACTTATTGACCATCTATGTGCTGAAGATTCTCAAATCTATATATCCTGCCCCAATATCTCTGCTTACCTCCAATTGTACCTCTCCAACTTCTTTTCAGACATCTTGAACTGAATAGCCAATAAACATATTAAACTTAATATGTCCAACACAACTCATATTTTGCTCTAGTCCCATCCTTCCCTCTTACTGAAGAAGAAATCATCATCCCAGATTCTTAGACTAAAAACATAAGTCCTGAATTCCTAACTATCTCTCACTCTCCATTATCCAGTTTATTGTCAAGTCCTGTCAATTTCATCTTTGCAATATCTCTTAATTACCTCCCCCATCTCTTTCAATGCCACCCCTCTAGTGCAGGCCCTCATCACCTTACCACTGCACTATTGCAATAGCCTGCTGATGATTCTTCCTGTTTCAACTTTCTCCCCCTCCAATCTTCCATCTATTCAGTCATTAAATTGTTTTGTTTTGTTTTTTCCCATAAAGCACAGGTCTAACCATATCACTCTCCTATCCTCTTTGCATTAAACTCCAGTGGCTCCCTATTACTTCCAAGATGAAATACAAAATAATATGCTTGGCAATGCATGAAGGCTTTCAAAGCTTTTCATAACCTAGGCCCCTCCTACTTTCTAGTCTTCTTATACCATATTCTTTGCTATGTACTCTTCCTTCCAGTGACATTTTCCTCCTTGCTCTTCCCTGAATAAGACTCTATATTTCTCAGCTCTGGACATTTTCTTGGGTAAAAGTCTCATGCCTGAAATCCTGTCTCTCTTCATCTCTGCCTCTTGACTTTTCTGGCTGCCTTTAATTCTCAAATAAAACTCCATCTTCTACAGGAAGCCTTTTCCAACCTTCGTAAATCCAGTGCCTTCCCTCTGTTAATTATTTCCTATTTATTTTGTATGTAGCTTATTTGTATATATTTATTTGGTGTCTTTCCCATCAGATTGTAAATTTTTTGATGTCAGGGACTGATTTTTGCCTCTTTTTTGTATAGCCAGAGATTAACACAGTGCTTGGTGGCACTAAGAAGCACTAAAACATTTGTATCGAATAGTAGATTCCTCTTATTTTTTTCTTTAGTAATTGTTATCTGGAAATGGGTTGGAGAGTGATATGTTAGGAAACATAGGATATGTTAAAAGAAAAAAAATATTTTTAATGAAATGGTTAGATAATATGATTTCTTAACCTTTCTAGTTCTAAATTTCATCTGTGTCAATTAGTAAAGTATAACATGGTGTATAAACAAATACATAATATATAAAGTAGAATATAATTTGTACTATATAAGGAATCTTATTGAACTTAAGCAAATTTTTGGATCTAAACACTTCTAGCTATGTAACTACAAACCAAGGAAATCAGGAGCTTTTCCATGTTGAGTTTCTCTATTTTTTCATACTTTGATAGAAAATGTCAATAGGGTATTTATAGAAGTCACATCAGACATTTCCAGTGAAAAGTAGTCAATAATCACAGTTTTGCCTTTAAGGGAAGAAATAAAGAGGTCCTCTCCTCATCTTAGAGCATGGTAAATTCTTCTGTTTCATGAAAATACAATATATATTCATTTCAATGTGACCTACAAAGTTAAACCCACAACCATGAGAGAGTGGGGATGGTGGGAAAGTAGACAAGCTAGCTAAATCCATGGATTAAGTTGAAAGCTCATGTGGAAACAGAAGCTTTCAGACAGAAAAGACTACATGGGACATAGCCTGAGGCCTAAACTTTGAAACACTGACCCAGAGGATATAATCTAACCCCTCAACCAAAACTCATCTTATGTAAATGATACAATTTGCAGGAAATAGTATCCAAAGGGCTGAAAAATAAAAACTAGGCAGCTAGTCAGCAAATCTGGATTCCAGTCCCAGCATTGTCACTGAGTTAACCATACAATCTTTTAAAGGAAATTTAACCCCTCATTGACTTCATGTATAAAAAGGCATATTAGATATAGAACTGGTCTTGAAGTAATGAATCTGAAACACATTGGCACTGTGACCCTGGCCATGGCATTTATTCTTCCAGTGCTTGAGGAACCTCTCTAAACATCTAAGTTGCAAAGAAAGTGTCAACCTGATACTCTTCATCTGGAAATTCCATATACTAAGGAAACTTTTGGCCTAGTCTACTCCCCTACCTATTACTCATAGGGTAGTTGGTTTTCTTTTTTCATTTTTTTAAATTAAATATTATGTTTATTTTTAGTTCATATCATTCATTTCCACAAGATTTTGTGTTACAAATTCTCTCCCTGTCTTTCCCCTACCCACCACTGCAAAACAGGGATCTCTATATATCCCCTCCCCCAATCTGCTCTCTCCTATACCCTCCCCCATGCCCCCTCTGACTTTCCAGTAGGGCAAGATTGATCTCCATCACCCAGTGCCTGTATATCTTATTTCCCAGTTGCATGTAAAATAATAATAATCATATTTTTAAAACATTTGATTTTAAAATTTTGTATTCCAGATTCTTTCCCTTCCTCCCTTGTCACCCACCCTACTGGGAAGATAAGCAATAGGTTGTATGCGTGTAGCTATGCAAAACATTTCCTTAGTGGGCATTGTTAAAGACTCACTATATTCCCCTTCATCCTATCCCGCCCCCCACTTATTCTATTCTCTACTTTGACCCTGTCTGTTTTCAAAAGTGTATGCTTTTAACTACCCTCCCCCCAGCCTGCTCTCCACTCCATCATCCCTTCATAACCCCTTCCTCCCTATTCTCCTTTAGGGTGAGATGCCCTATTTAGCATGTATGTCATTCCCTCCCTGAGTCAAATTCAATGAGAATAAGATTGACCCATTCCCTTTTGCCTTTCTGTTCTTCCCCTCCATTGTAGCAGTTTTTCCTTGCCTCTTCTATAGGGTACTTGTAAGTAGGGTACTTGTAAGAAAAAAAATGGATAAGAAATAAAAATAAATAACACTAGGAAGGAAAAAGATCTTAAAATGAAAAGTATTTATCAGTATTAATTATATTGTTGCCATAAGAAAAAAAAGAGAAAAAGGGGGAAGGAAAGAAGGAAGGAAGGGAGGAAGGAAGGAAGGAAAGAAAAAAAGAAAGGGAATTTATTAAGCAATTATTATGTGCCAGATACTGTTCTTGGACTAAAAACACAAGGAAACAAAGTAGTCTTTACTATCAAAGAGCTTATTAAATTCTAATGGAAGATAACAGCATATAAGGGAACTGGAAAGGTGGGAAGAAGGGTGGAGATGGCAGAATGGAGATGGCTGGGAAGTAAAGTAGAAACCTGGATAGGGCAAGAGAGATTGAAACTTCTATCAGGACCCAGGGTGTTTCCAGGGATGGAGTCCAAATGTCCAGAGGGAGGAGATATAAATAATGGCCTGAGGGGAAGAAGGTACAGATTTATCAATAAATCATTTATTAAACACTTATTATATGTCAATTATTGTGTTAAGTACTGGGGATAAAAATAGAAAAAAATATGTCCCTGACCTCATGGACATTACATTCTCACAGGCATATATGGTAATTCCCACACCAGAAGGATATGAAAAACATAAATTAAAAACAAGGTGCAAAAGAACCAAAATGTTTTTTGAGGCCAAAGAAAGCATGCTCTTTGATCAAAGAATTTTAAGAATATATGTAGTGGTATAGTCAAGAGGTGTTTGGGAAGTATAGTGGATGAAAATATTTATTTGCCATGTCTTTAAGCAATGAGAAATAAAGACTTTATGCCAAAAAGAAATAATTGATAATATTTCACTTTGGGAGGCAGGAGAATAAAGAAACATGTATGTATTTTCAGCTAAGTCCTGACATTTGTCTCTTTAAGGGTAAATTTGATCATTTTAGGAGAATAAGAAAGAAAACATCTAAATAGTTTCTTAATATTTTTCTATATAAATTAACTGCACCTTCATTTTGGGCAATGTTGGATTCACAATGTGTGTAGACCTCTGGATATTGAAACTAGATATTAATCCAAAATCAAAGGGAAATGGAAGTATTTCTCTGTCTCTATACTAGTACAAGGGAACACCATTCATTATGTCTATGCATAGGGATTTGCCCCTTACAACTCGATTTAAACCTGAACACTTAAGTACTACCTGGGGAAGAAATGTTACTGATAAAATGTTAGCCAAGTTTAGAAGTATTTTCTAGTTTCCTCTATCTCCTATAGTAGTTACTCTACCTTCCTCCTGTGTTACAGAAGAACTGGATTCAGAAAAATATCTCCTTATAAAACTCCTCTACACGGGGGTGGCTAGGTGGCACAGTGAATAGAGCACTAGCCCTAGAGTCAGAAGGACCTGAGTACAAATCTGGCCTCAGACACTTGACACATAGCTGTGTGACTTTGGGCAAGTCACTTAACCACATTTGCCCTCCAAAAAGCAAAAAGAAAAAAAAACCAACTTCTCTACTATGAATGCTGCATGTCAGCTTATCCAAACCTTAGAGGAAAATACCACAGAAACAATGAACTGTTCAATGGAATGTATATGTCACAAATGTCAATGTATATGTCACAAAAATCTATAGTGGTGGGGCAGACAGTTGGAGAACAACAAACCCATATTTCCTACTTCCAAGTATGCACCATGTTTGACTAGTATGTATGTCTAACACTCCAGTTCTCATGAGAGGGAATTAGGTGCAGAGAATATTTTGTTAATGAAAAAAAAATATAGAAAAAAAATATGGGAGAAGGGGGAAAAAAAGAGATAACCAAAGGGGGTGCCACTTGAAGAAAGAAGTCAAGATGGTATCTGAAGAATACTTAGTTGGCAAGGGTAGACAAATTAACCATAAGGGAACCACAGATTACCTTCTGGGAAGGCTGTTGGCTGTGGGAGGTTAGACAATGGAACTATGCAGGCTGCCACACATGCAAGTGCTTTTAAGAGCTATAGAAGGGCACAGCTAGAGCGGCTAAGATTTTATTTTCCCCAGTTTTTAAGAAGGAATCTTGGTAAAGTCCGAGTTTCCTCTCTGGACTATTTCAGGGAAGTGAGAAGTGGGAAGCTGCCCATTTGAAGAATAGATGCATAATTCTCTTGTTTCCTTTTCTGTTCTGATCAACTGCTTTTAATGATTGTTTACTTTAGATAAGCTAAGTTTTTGTTATTATAGTTGTTGTTAGCATGATAATAACAGCATATACATAAAAATTTCTTAACTTTTCTTTTGTGTTGCACCCTTTTGGAAGTGGTGAAACCTCTGGACTTCTCAAAATAATGTTTTAAAATGCATAAAATGGAGAGAATTCTGGGAAGATGGTGGAGAAGGTCAGAAAATTTTTGGCTCTCCAAATTCCTGCCACAAAAACAAAACAAAACACTAGAATATCATCTCTAAACAATGAATAAACAAAAAACAATAAACTCGGGGTAAAACAGTTGTTCACCTAAGACAACTTGAGAAGACTCCAGGAAAGACTTGACCCCCAGGTAAAGAGGTTCCACCTGAGAATGAAAACTTGTAGGCCAGCTCTGTGGAATCTCAAGCACTAAGGGTGGCTGGGGTTGGGAAGCAGCCTTAGAAACTTTTATCTCATGGACAGTATGGGGTTCTGATTGCTGAATAGGAGTAGATTGAAGAATCTTTCACTGTCAAGGAATGCTAAACTGAGCTGGGATGACCAGATGCATCCCTAGACATTATAGGGGAGAATGAACTAGCACACATCTGGTGAGTGATTTAGCAGAGGGGTGAGCACCTATGGCCTCTTGCAAGAGAGTGGAGACCCTGGTTTCAGTTAAATGACAATGAAGATGGCTGTAGTTTGAAGCCACTGGAGGGAATGCAGAATGTAAAATCATTTGTGGGACAGCATTTGTGGGACACCAGGGAGTCTAGCCCTGGCTTAGGAGTAGAAAGAAGAGCCAATTTAGCCCTAGGACAGAACTCAGAAAATAACAGTAAAAAGGAAATGCGGCTTGAGGCATTACCATACCTTGGGACTAGAACTTGATCATACTAATAGCTAACAACAACAACAACAATAACAATAGCAAGCAAGAAAACGAGAAAGAACACAGCCATAGATAGCTACTATGAGGATAGAGATGATGTGGTTCATATTAGAAGATAATTAATCCAAAGAACTACTACTTTTCCAATGAGAAACATCCAATAATCCCAAACCCAAACAGATTTCCTGAAAGAACTTAAAAAGAAAAAAAACTTTAAATTTCAAACAAGAGAGATAAAAGGGAAAAAATAAGAGCAACCCAAGAAAACCAAGAAAATTATGAAAAGGAAATTAAACAACATGAAACAGAGAATTGAAAACTTACATAAGAAAATAATTCCTGGGGGTAGCTAAGTGGTGCAGTGAGTAGAGCATTGGCCCTGGAGTCAGGAGGACCTGGGTTCAGATCTGGCCTCATACACTTAGCACAAAAATTATCCGTGTGACCTTGGGCAAGTCACTTAAACTCAATTGCCCTCCAAAGAGAAAAAAAAATTCCTTGAAAACTAGAATTGGACAAAGGGAAACTAATGGCATTCTAAGACATAAAGAAATGATAAAACAAAATCAAAAGAATGAAATAATAGAAGAACATATAAAACATCAGAGAGTTGATCAGAGAAACAATATAAGAATAGTCAGACTGCCTGAATATGATAAAAGAAAATCTTGATACAATATGATAACAAACTATCAAGGAAAATTGCCCTGAAATTCTAGAACAAAAAAGCAAATCAGAAATAGAAAAAAAACCCCACCAATAATCACCTGAAAAAGATCCTAGGAGGAAAATTCATAGGAAGGTTATAGCCAAGTTTCAGAACTCCCAGGTTAAGGAGAAAATAGTGGAAGCAACAAGAAAAAAAAAAAATGTCAGGAAGCTACAATAAGGATCACACAAGACTTTATAACAGTTACTACATTGAAGGATTGGAATACTGCATTCAATAGTGCAAAGGATCTGGTGTTACAACCAGGGGTAACTTACCCAGCAAAATTAAATATAATATGAATGACAAAAAAAATGACATTTAATGAACTGAAAGACTTTGAGGTATTTGTGATGAAAACAGCAGAACTGAAGGGAAAATTCACCATTGTGGAGAAATATAAAGCAAACATTAAGGAACAAATTTGTTATATAATAAGGTGAAATTGTTTACTTTCTATACATGAAAATATAAGTTTTTGTATGACTGTCATTTTTATTTGGTCAGTCTGAAAGACGTTGGTTGAGCTGAATATTATAGGGAGAGAATAAGAAAATGCTTTGGGGAGAGATAAAAAGGAGAAATTATCTCATACAAATGAGGCAAAAAACAGGAAAAGATACAGAAGAAGCTAGTAGAAGGAGGGAGGGTAGTGCTGAAACTCTACTCTCATTAGGAATGGGTTATATTCACTCACCCCCTCTTCCCCTCCATTGTAAAAGCTCTTTCTTGCTTCTTTTATGTGAGATGATTTACCATTCTACCTCTCCTTTTCTCTTTCTCACTGTACATTCCTCTCAAAACTTAATTTTATTTTTAAGTATCCTACCTTGATATCTCCTTTGTTCTCTCTCTCTGTCTCTGTCTCTCTCTTTGTCTCTGTCTCTCTCTCTCTCTCTGTCTCTCTGTCTGTCTGTCTCTCTGGTTTTATACATATACACACATAAATATACATATATGCATGTATATATACATACACTTACGTATACATATATGCACACACATATATGTGTGTGTATCTTCCCTTTAACTACCCTAATACTGAGAAAAGTCTCAAGACTTAAAAATATCATCTTTCCATGTCGTAATGTAAAGAGTGCAAATTTAATGAGTCCTTTATGGGTTCTCTTTCCTGTTTACATTTTCATGTTTCTCTTGATTCTTGTATTTGAAAGCCAATTTTCTATACAGCTATGATCTTTTCAACAGGAATGCTTATAAGTCCTCTATTTCATTGAAATTCTTTTTTTTTCCCCTGAAGCATTATATTCCGTTTTGCTGGCTAGGTGATTCTTGGTTTTAATCCTCCCTCCTTTGACTTCCAGAATATCATATCCCAAGTTCTCTAATACCTAAATGTAGAAGCTTCCAAATCATGTGTTATCCTGATTGTTTTTCCATAATACTTGAATTGTTTATTTCTGGCTGCTTGTAATATTTTCTCCTTGATTTGGAACTCTGGAATTTGGCTGCAATATTTCTATGAGTTTTCCTTTTGTGATCTCTTTCATGAGATAATCAGTGGATTCTTCACATTTCTACTTTACCCTCTGGTTCTAGAATATCAGGACAATTTTCCTTGGTAATATCTTGAAAGATGATGTCTAGGATTTTTTTTTTCATAGTTTTCAGGTATACCAATAATTTTTAACCTCTCTTTCCTGGATCTATTTTCCAGGTCAGTAGTTTTTCTAATGAGATATTTTTCTCTGTCTTCTATTTATTCATTCTGTTGGTTTTGTTTTTTATAATTTCTTGATTTCTTATAAAGCCATTAGTTTCTATTTGCTCCATTCCAGTTTTGAAGGAATTATTTTCTTCTGTGAATTTTTGGACCTCCTTTTCCATTTGGCCTGTTTTGCTTTTTAGGTATTCTCCTCATTGGCCTTTTAGACCTTTTGTGTCATTTTGGTTAGTTTATTTTTAAAGGTGTTATTTTCTTCAGCATTTGGGGGGGGGTCCTTTGGCAAGCTGTTGATCTGTTTTTCATGATTATCTTGCATCACTCTCATTTCTCTTTCCAATTTCACCTCTACTTCTCTTACTTGACTTTCAAAATCCTTTTTAAGCCTCTTCAATGACTTGAAATAATTACTATTTTTCTTGGAGTCTTTAGATGTAGGAGCCTTGATCTTGCTGTATTCCTACAGTTGTATGCTTTGATCTTTCTCATCTCCAAGGACATAATACCTTTTCACCAAGAAAGTAACATTCTATAGTGTTATCCCCCTCCCCTTTTGTTCATTTTCCCAGTTAATTACTTGATTTTTGAGCACTTTGTTAAGTGTAGGGTGTACTACCCCAAGTTTCAGGGCTTTTGGACAGCTGTTTTCAGAGGTCTCTCTAGGGACCTGTGAATTCTCAGCTCCTCTTTGATATGACAAAAGAAGAGGTGTTTACTCCTCTCCTGATCTGTACTATGGTCCATGAGAAAACACAAGCACTCTTTTCTTCCCTGGAGCTGTGAGGAGCATTTCCTCTCAACAGCCACCACCATGGCAGAGCTCCTCTTTGCCCCAGGAATGTCTCCCCAGGCTTCAACCCAGATCAGCTTTGTGATTCCCGTAGTTGTAGGCAGAGAGTCTACTGCAGCAGTGACTGCCACTGCCCTGGGGCTAGGGCTGGGACTAGGGCTAGATCTTGCTCCTCTCTCAGCCTGGTGAGAGAGCTTTCCCACTGATGTTTGAAACTGTCTTTGACCTTTGTGGGTTGAGGAGTTTGGAACAACTGTAGCTGCCAGTGAATCAAAACCCTGAGGCTTGTTCCAGTCCCACCTGTGCCTGGATTTTTTTTAAAGGGAAACCACATAGTGAATGTTCAGTCATATTGGGCATAAATTTTATTTATCAGACAAACTGAGGAAACTAAAACAACTTAAGCAAGCTTTTAAAAAGTTATCTAGTTAACTTTGATAGAGTCTAACATGGGTTCACTTGACTGTGACAACAACTCCACCGACCCTTTCAGTCAATCATCACTGCAGTTCCTGAAAAGCTATGCTCTCTCCTGCGATGCTATCATGTGACCCCAAATGCATGCTGTGAGTGAAAGTAGGCCTTTCCATACATTTTGACCTAAATATTTTGCAATTTACCACCACTTGCTTTACATAATAAATCATACTTTAAAAATAAAATTAGATAATCTGATGAAATTAAAATTGGTAACACTTTTTTTTGGGTGGGGTGACAGAGAATTCTTGGGCAAATCTGGCTCACATACACTCTAAATAGCTGACTCCATATAGCTAACTATCTCACTCCATACGAACATTTTTTTGGTAAGTATCTGTGATTTAGGGATCACAATAAGTTTCTTGTCAGCAAGCAACAGGCTTTCTTTCTCTTTTTTTCTTCAAACGATCTATTAACTTCTACTTTACATCATTCACTTATGCAAGATTTTGAGTTACAAATTTTCCCTAGTCTTTCCCCTACGCACCACCCCAAAAATAACGATCCCACTGGATATTTCCTCCTCCAATCTGCTCTCTTCTATAGCTTCTCCCATACCCCCTCCAACTTTCCAGTAGGGCATGGTGGACCTCTATGCCCCAGTGCCTGTATGTCTTATTTCCCAGTTACATGTAAAATAATATTAATAATAGTGTGTGTATGTATGTGCGTGTGTTTGTATAAAACATTTGATTTTAAAACTTTTAATTCCAGATCCATTCCCTTCCTCCCTTGTCACCCACCCTTACTGGGAAGATAAGCAATTCAGTATAGGTTGTACATGTGTAGCTATGCAAAACATTTCCATAGTGGATATATTGTAAAAGACTGACTATATCTCCCTCCCTCCTATCCCACCTCCCACTTGTTCTATTCTCTGCTTTGATTCCAACTTGCCACCACCCAACCTGACCTCCATTCCATCATCTCCCCTCTTATCATCTTCTCCCCTACTATCCTGTCAGTGAGATGCCCTATTTAGTGTGTATGTCATTTTCTCCCTAAGCCAAATTCAATGAGAATAAGGTTGACCCATTCCCTTTTGCCTTCATGTTCTTCCCCTCCATTGTAACCATTTTCCCTTGCCTCTTCTATATGAGATAGTTTAACCCATTCTCTCTCCCCTCACCTCTCATTATATTCCTTTCTCACCTCTTAAGTATCATCCCTTCCTATTAAATTGGTCCTGTACCTTCTATTTATGTATACCTGTACACATATATCCACATATTCACCTATGTATTCATATGCCCATATACCCTCCTATATACGATGGGGGGCTTGGGATCTATGTTTGTAAACTCAATTTGTAACATCAGTCTGTAAAACCGGTTTATAAAATCATACTCCACCTTCCCCCACCTAGCTTCAGAGCATTAACTCTGCCCAGCAACAACTCATGAATGTTTATCTCATCTTGGAACCATGATAAGCTATTCCTATGAATCCCTAGGACAAGTATCTATAAACATTCCAGCTGAGGCAACTATTAGCTCCCCTTGTATAGTGTCCTGCTGCCTGCATTGAACCTGTGGTACCCTGTCTCTAGGTTGACTCCTTAGCTGCCTCAATGAATCCTTCAGGACCCTATCTCTGGGTTAACTCCTTAAGAGCCTTGGTTACCAGACATCAATCTTGTCAAACATGACACTGATAGGTAGCAGACTGGGCACTTCTCCATCAGCCCTTGACTGCTAGACTACTTATTCATATTTCGAGCCTAAAAGCACACCTGTAGGTAGCCCCCCCCCTTGGGCTTTTTCCCAGTGAATCATGGGCAATACACCTGCGCAGTTACATAAAAAATGCATGTTACTTTAAACATTTGGCCCCACCTTAACTCATCCCCAATCCCACCCTTAATCACCTAGTTAGCATAATTGGCATGCATTCTACTATGGAGTACCCTAAAAAACCTTAATTCTACCCCTTTAAGGTTACAGGTACCCTAAGGATCCTTGCCCGCTGTAAAGCATACAACAAACTTTTACAACTCTGACTCCAAGTTAGCTTGAGCTGAATTCTTTCAAGACTGAATGGCAGGTTTTCTGGTCTTAATATGAAGATCAGAGTTGCTGCTGAACCTATTGTAAGCCATCCCTCATCATATGTATATACATATATATATATATATATATACATACATATTACACATTTCTATTCCCTTCAACTATTCTCATACTGAGAAAAGATTCATCATTTATAATGATCATTTTTCCTTGTAGGTATGTAAATAGTTGAACATTGATAAGTTCCTTATGATTTCTTTTCCCTGTTTACTTTCTTGTGCTTCACTTGCTTCTTGTATCTGGATGTCAAATTTTCTATTCAACTCTGATTTTTTCATCAAGAATACTTGAAAGTCTTCTATTCCGCTGAATTACCATATTTTCCCCTGAAACATGATATTCAGTTTTGATAGGCAGGTGATTCTTGGTTTTAAGACCAGCTCCTTTGACTTCTGGAATGTCATATTCCAAGCCATTAGATTCCTCAGTGTAGAAGCTGCCATATCCTGTGTTATCCTGATTGTGTTTCCACAGTGTTCAAATTATTTCTTCCTGGCTACTTATAATATTTTCTCCTTGATCTGGGAATTCCAGAACATAGCTATAATTATCCTAGGATATATCTTTTTGGGATCTTTTTCAGGAGGTGATTGGTGGATTCTTTCAACTTCTATTTTGCCCACTGGTTCTAAAACATCAGGACAATTTTCCTTGAGAATTTCTTGAAGGATGGTTTCTAGGTTCTTTTTTTGATCATGACTTTCAGGTAGTTCAATAATTTTTAAATTATCTCTCCTGGATCTATGTTGCAGGTCAGTAGTTTTCCCAATGAGATATTTCACATTTCCTTCTATTTTTCCATTTGTTTGGATCTGTTTCATAGTACCTTGATTTCTCATAAAGTCAGCAGCTTCCATTTGCTCCAATCTAATTCTGAAGGAATGATTCTTTTCAGGAAGTTTTTGAGATTCTTTTTCCATCTGGCAAATTCAGGTTTTTAAGGCCTTTTTGAGCCTCTTTTGCCATTTGAGTTAGTCTATTTAAGGTGTTATTTTCTTCAGTCAGGTTGTTGACTCTCATTTCATAATTTTCTTGCATGGTTCTCATTTCTCTCCCCAATTTTCCTCCACTTCTCTTATTTGGTTTTCAAAATTCTTCTTAAGGTCCTCTATAGCCTTTAACCAGCTAATATTTTTCTTGGAAGGATTTGGTGCATAATTCTGATTTCACTGTCTTTCTCCTGTTCCATTCTGTGATCCTTTTTGTCTCCAATATAGGAGTGTAAAATTGGGCTGCTCTGCTTGCTTTGCTTCACATGTTTGCTCATGTTGCCACCCAATTACTTGACTTTTGGCCTTTTTGCCACAGTAGGACTCTGCTATCAGAGAGGGGAGCTTTTGTCCCTATCTCTGAGGCTTTCTCAGCTGCTGAAGGTATAAGTTGGGTGCCCTCTCTGAAGCCTCCACACACTCTGGCAAGCTAGTCGCACACCCCAGGACCTCCCCTTTAGACCGCAATACAGATCCAAGCAGGTTAAAGCAAGAGTGATTACCCCTCATCCTGGTTTCTTGGTCCCCCTACAATCTGCAGGCCAGGAGCTGAAGCTGCCATGTGGCTGTGGCTGCATGGCCACTGTGCTTCAGCCACTTTTTGCTCTTGGTGGCAAAGGCCAAAACTGCACACCCAACTACTGTATCCTAAAGTCTACACTGCACTGACCTCTCACTTTGTCCTAAGCATCTATGTGTTGATAATTCTGAAAGCCACTACAGCTGCTGGTGATCTGAAGTTCCTCCAGCCAGGAGCTGTTAAGGCCCACACTCAGGCTAAAACCTCTCACTCCCCCAAGGCTGGACTTGACTCCCAACACTCTGTGCTGTCTGGCTCCTGCCAGGCAGTGTTCTCCTTAGCTAGAGGTTAGTTTCTCCGTGTCATTTTGTGGGCTCTGTAGCTCCAAATTTTGTTCAGAGTCACCTATAAATGAATTGGAGGAGGTAGAATCTGGAGCCCCACAGAAGTCCTGTTTCTACTCTGACATCTTGGCTCTACCCCTCAATCATTTTTAAGCAACAGGCTTTCTGAAAAGCAACTTTAAAGCAAAAGGAAAAATCCTGATCATCTTGTTAGTACTTTGAAGTTTCATAGAACCTAAGCCTCCTCTTCCCCCTTTACCTTTAATGATTAGCTACCACATGTAAATCACTCTGAACCAAAAAGGAGCTGGGAGGTATGAATGTGTATACATATTTTAGAGGTCTGCAAAGAACATGAAAAGGCTAATTCATTGATTTCTTTGGAGTTTGGGGAAATTCTTGTGAGTTTAAATGAATTGGTGTACTTTGAGACATCCAGTTAAAAGCTCCTTTTTTTTATCCCTTAAGAATGCTTCTATATCTGGGTACAACCAATGAGTTCTACATTATCATATAATATCTTTTCATATTCAATTGAAAAGACTGTTTTCTTAAGTCTTGGCAAATCTGATGCTAAAAATTTCAATAGTGGATGCTTTTATGATGTTTTGGTCAATGGCAGAGAACAGCTTATGCATCAGGGCTAACAAAATCTCCTCAGTCTTTGCAGCATATGTAGACCATTTTGGCATGATATACTCTCTGCTGACTGCCTTCCTATAGATCTATGTATTAATGACACAGTGTTAGACTTAGAGTTAGGTAGGACTTGAGTTTGTATTCTGCCTTAGTCACTTTATCTGCATGATCCTGAGCAAGTAACTTAACCTCTCTGATTCAGTTTCCTCATATCTAAATTGGGGCTAATAATAGCCCCTAATTCACAGGGTTGATGTCAATATCAAATGAGATAACATAGGTAAAAAACACCTTGAAAATCTTAAAGCACTGTACAAATGCTATTTTTTTTTAAATATGGAACGCTTCATGAATTTGCGTGTCATCCTTGCACAGGGGACATGCTAATCTTCTCTGTATCATTCCAATTTTAGTATATGTGCTGCCGAAGCGAGCACGAAAGAGATTTTCTTTCTTTTTTTTTTCTTTTTTCCCTTTCGGAGGGCAATTGGGGTTAAGTGACCTGGCCAAGGTCACACAGCTAGGTTTTATTGTTTGTGTGTGTGTGTGTGTGTGTGTGTGTGTGTGTGTGTGTGTTAAGTGTCTGAGTCCGGATTTGAATTCAGGTCCTCCTGACGCCAGGGTCAGTGCTCTATTCACTGTGCCACCTAACCACCCCCCCCAAATGCTATTTTTATTATTACTATTATTATTAGTGATTTGTATTTATGGATTTATTTTCCTCATTTGAACTCTGTTATTGGCCATCACCCATATTTAGACCAACAAGAAAGCAAGATTAATTGATGTTTGATTTTGAAAGTTTTCTAAAATTTATTTTCATGTCCATTAGTCAAACCCTTCCTACCTTCGTTTCCATGGATTCACATCCATTTAAAGCCCCCATGTAACCTTCCTCAGAACTTACTCTGGGAGGGATATAGTCACATACATCATAAAATGTACTCTAACATAATTGATTCTGAGGACTTTCCTTGAAGGCTATGCACGGAGTGAAGATAGGGAAGTAGGAAGGGAGTGGAAAAAGGAGAGACAAGTTTATTCAGTATGGGTGATATGCCAGGTACTGGGTTAAATTTCTACTAATACTAATAAAGGAAAAAAGAAATAAACACCCCCTACTCCTAAAAAACTTACATCCATATGTGGGATGTTATAAAATGGAGGTAGAAAAAGAGTAGAGGGTAGAAATGTCTGGAGTGAAAGGAGTGGAATCAGGAAAGAAGTGAGGATGAATGCCTTAAATACTAATATTGGAAAGGAACTCAATAATTGGAGGAGACCTGTCCAGCATAAGAAGACTGATGGAAAAAGAAGTGCAAAATCTGAAGAGTCAGAAACATACCTGAGTGAGAAGTGAGCCTGGATGATGGTGAAGGCCTAAGGGAGCTTCTCCAAAGTATCATAATCTATAATAAAAATAAAAATAATAATAAGTTTCTGGTCTTGTTCACACCAGAACCTGTAGAGAAGTTAACCCTTTAACTGACCACTGGCCCCAGTGGTCTATAGGAGAAAGTGATTCTGGTCACCTTACACAGCCCTCCCTCACTCAAATCCAATTGCAAGTCATGCCATCATCTCCCTGATGTCATGGTCCTCTTCAAGAATGAAGAGCAAATCACACAACCACAACTAACAGAAAAGACTCATCTGTACTTTTGAATATCAAAGGGAACAAAAAACGTCACTACTCATGATAAGTCAAGTTAGAAGAGAGATTGTAATCATTTTTAAAGAACCACATGGGATTCTATGTAAAAATATAAGACCTTTGTGAATTTCTGACGTGATACAAAATATTTTTTTTTTAATCCAGACATTGATTGGTTGAATACCTAAATTGTCTGTGATACATGATGCACATGATTTTGTATTCTGAACCCTATTCTGTATATACGTTTAAGGTCCTGTAGTATATAAAGTGAATTAATTAGCTGGTAGGTTGAATGAATTTATAAGTATAATTGGAGCTTTACTTTACATCTTCCCAGATCACCTCAAATAGAGGCAGCAATATGGGACTTACTTCTAGGGGCAGAAATTATGTGATTCTCTAAGGTATGGGTAGAAGTAGGGTCTTTCTTTTGTCTAGATAGCTCAAACATGCTGTGATTTTAAAATTATAAGATTTGACATTCCCACTTTTTCCTCATAGCATCCATAAAAGATGGAGGTCCAGATACCCACAACACAGACACCATGAACTAAACAGGTTGAGTGGGGTTCAGGCGAAGTTTACCTTTCCTTCTCCTCTTCGTTTTGCCCTTTGACCCTTAGAAACAAGTTTGGGTTTTTATTTTGATCTGTTTCTCTTTTCATTCCTAGCTACATGCAGTAGAATCCCCACTAGACCTGTAATTGAGCCCTCCCAACCTTGGAGGCAGAATTTCAGGCCAAACATGTAGCCAGTCAGCCCAACAGAGAGTATCTGAGAAGCCAGGGTGCTTGGGACTTGATCCCATGGGGAACTTTTGACTTGGAACTTGGTTGAACTGTACTTTATAGGAACTGTGAGAATCTAGGAACCTAATCTCCTTACTCTTCCTAAAGAGTGAAGTAGTTAAAGAAAGGATTATAGGCCTTGTGCATTTGTGTAGGGAACATGTTTATTCTTGGCACTCCTGTGAAGTAAGCAACCTTTTGTAAAAAGCTACTATGATTAAGTAGTTAAATGGAACTGGGGTGCAGAGGGACATCTATAACTGTGGGAATATCATTGGTAAGGGCTGAAGACAAAGGTAGAGAGCCTAGACCTGCCCTCTTACCTCCAAAAGGTGAACCCAACTTCGGGAAAGGGGTGAAATGTAATGCCTTTCAGGCAGTGTAGGCCAGGCCAATCACTGTTACACAATGAAGAATGATCACAGGACCCTGGGAGGGATTGAGATAGGGAAAATATTGGATGCTGACATATATATATATATACACACACATATGTGTGCATGCATATATGTATATATACATATATACACACATACATGCATGCACACATCAAAGAGTATTATGATTAAGGAAAAGTGTTTAGTGAGAAGAAAAGTGGATAGGGAGGAAAAAATTGTTCTTAATGTGAAGTATAAGATGAAAAGGAAATTTGATATTTGAAATGCAATTATAATATGCATTAAAAGGCATAGTCAGAAACACAACTTAGTAGCATTGTCAAATGATTTTCATTTTTGTATTTTGAAAATAAAATAATCTTTACCCCTCATTTGATGCAAACATCGACAGAAGCAAAGAACAAGAGACCAACTTCATGAACAAACACCGATTTTGGATATACTAGATCCAGACACTCTTTATAAGGGGGAAAATGTATATATCAAAAATAATGAGCATGAAGTTTCTCTTATGATTTTCTACTCATCACTGATGCTCAACACATGTCCAAGAACCATCTTATACAAAGATAAATTGAGTCACAAAAATTTGATTTGTTCTTTAACAGATTTAGAAAAAAGGGTGGAAATTTTCCTCTACTATAGGAGATGCTATCTAAAAATGTGTAAATGGTAAACAAAATGTGTGATACACTGTCAGGAAGAAAAATGGTTTCAGTTCAAATTGTCTGCCTCCAATATTTTTATTTAAGTTATGGAAAGGTTCGCAAGATGCAAACCAGAAAAACTTCATGTTTAAATGGAATGATGGAAACTCTGAAAGCTGTAGATTGGATTGATATTTCCATTGGACTTTTCCATGATCATGTCATATGTCAAATAGTCTCCTGGCAGATGTTTCAAATGCTTTTTTTTATTCAAAGGTCATCGATGATTCATAACTATTTGATATATATGTGAAAATAGTCTTCTCCCCTTTGATTCAACTCACTGAGTAGTACAATTTCTTTAAATCTGTATTTGAACTTTATTTTTATATTGCATTTTTGAACTTTTAAAAACACTGGTATTAACAAAGTTAAATATAACTAATGAAAACAGTGTGGGACCAATTAAATGTGCATTTTTATAACTAACTATGGATTTGGTACTTAACAGCCTTTTATTTCCATTCATTTCATTCAAGTCAAGTATATGCAATGAAGAAAGTTGAAAATGTCATGGCTGAAGAGAAATGAAGGGTAATGTAGTTATAGGACCTTCCATTCCACCATTATTAGGTCAGTCACTTGACAATATGCAACCAGTCAGAGATTAACAGAGTCAAACTTGCTAAATAATTCCCTTTTATTAAGTCACCATTCGATCTTACTTTTTCAGAATAATATTTTCTCATAAAGCCAGAGATTAAGGCAATCTCCTAGTTCAATAGTGAGAGTAGTCAAATAGATTAAACAGTGGTGAATTTTCTGCAATCAAATGCTGTATTATTATAATGCCTGATCTTGGCCTGAAAAATAATTGAGAAGATGTATTCCAAAGGTTGGTGAGGAGGGTGTGGGGGGGATAATGGTGTGATATATTTTACATTCAGTAAGGAAAGGTTAGTGCAATGGTTAATTTTGCAGAATGGCACCCCCCCATTTTTTTTAATATTTATTACAATGGACAAATTGCTGGGTAAGGTTAGGTGGAAAAGATATATTTAAAAATAATGTGATGTAGAAAACAGACATGAATAAAATTATACAGATTATCTTTCATATATTATCCCTAATACATTGTGTGTATGTGTCTGTGTGTGTCTGTGTGTGTAGGAGTAGGGTGTGAAGGAGGGAAAGAGAGACAGAGAGTGATGGAGGGGGAGGGGCAAGGGAAAAGAAAAGACAGTGGAAGAAAAGGAAAGAAGAAAGGAAGGAAGGAAAGAAAGAAGGAAGGAAGGAAAAAATCACTAAATGAAAGAGTAAAATATTAGTAAATGTCACCTCTTTTATACTTCCTTAACTCAAAGGTAGTTTCAATGAAGGAACAGAAGAACAATCCCTCTGAATTGAATCCAATAATTTCAAACAACATACAAATATTTGAGATGATGCAGAGATAAGGGAGAGTTTTCTCTTTTCTAATTTATTTCATAGGAAATGGTCCCCAAATTTGACTCTGAAATCTGTTCTCATTATCTCATTTTTCTGGATATCCAAATTCAGAATGACTTGCCAGCCCACTGATTCTAAGTAGCAGCCTCAATAACTTCCATAGTGGCAAAGGAGTTAACTATCAGGCCAGTAACCATTTTAAATAAATGAGAGAGGACAGGGTCAGCTGCTGGTTCCAGCTTCTGTCAGCTTGGTTATCACTGGGAAAAAAATAAATTCAATTTTGAAGGGATACCTCCTGTTGAGCATCACGGCCTCCTTGAAGTTGCTTGGCTGTCTTCTGCATTATGTTCTTTAAGCTGTTCCTCCCTGTCACCCTGGTGCTGGGATCATAAGCAAATTTATCTATCCTGAATTTTGTTCTTACTCTTGAAGAGATTGTAGAGACAGGGATCTCAGGGTGATGCCTGGTGCTCATGACTTAATGCCAATATTTCTTCAGCTTCTTTGTTAGCTTAGCAACCAGCAGGGGTAATTTACCATCACAGGAGCTAATCAGGTCAAGTAATTTAAAATGTTTTTGAAAGGAATTATAGAAACTGAAATGAATGAGGCAAAAATAAATTTAACTACAAACATGAGTTTCATAAGTGTACAGCATAAGGGAGAGATGGAAACTGGAGGTGTTAAGATTCTACTTGTATTAACTGGTCCAATGCCAATGATGTAGTTTTAAAATATTTCCTTGAAAGTAAAAGAATACTAGAACTTCCCCAGAAAAGCAAATATTAGAGTATCATCTAATTAAGATGGTAATAAATCACACAGACATTTTGAAAATCCCTTTATAAATTTCTCAGGATCTTCTTGGTTGATTTTTTTTTAAGTTGTCATTTGGAGCAGACCTATTTCAGAAAAATCCTGCTTGGCCATTCCCTAAGGATAAGAGCTTGGAGGCTTTGATATATTAAAGCATTCAAAGCAGTAAGTAAAATGCAAAGTTTTGAAAACACCAATGTTTTATAGGCACCGAGAGAGCTGCCTAAAAATGTAATTTGAGGTCATGAGTCTTGGTGAGTCCACAGATTCTGAATGAATATGGGGACAGCAAGGTTGGTTGTTTCAGAGCACAGACAGAGGGATAACCCAGAAATTACCTTCCTCCTATTGTGATTTCTGTACTCCATCTTGGTTCAAGATCATTTGGTGGTAGGGAAGGTTTATCTACCTCCATGAGAATCTTTGGCTGTTCCTTTCTTATCTGAGCCCACCCCACCCACATCCTTCTTTGCAGCTGCACTGCTGAGGTTCCCTCTCCTCTCCTTTAAAGATAACAACTATTACAAAAGTTGGTTTATGCTTAGTCTTGGATATTCAAAGAAGTATTGGACTTTAAGAATACCTCAAGGACGAAACTGTATGAATTAATGCAATGTATTTTTCTTTGATCAAAATGTTATAGAAAAGAGAAATAGTAGGATAATTTTTTAAAATTTCAAGTTTAACTATAATATCTTCTATATTTATGTATATTTAAAGTACTTTTTCCCATGCATCAGAAATAAAGGAAGGGGAAGAGGATGAGAATGTCTATAGTACCTACAATTTTCAAGGTACAGTGCTAAGTGCTTTACATACATTATCTCATTCAATCCTCACAATTACCCTGGGAGTTAGGTGCTATTACTATCCCCATTTTACAGTTGAGGAAATCAAGACAAAAAGGTTAAGTAACTTGCTCAAAGTCACACACCAGTAAGTGTCCAAGGCTGAATTTGTATTCGGGTCTTCCTGACTGCAGGACTAACACTTTGTCTACTGTGTCACAAGCAAATTATAGTAAAATTAGGGGGGAAAATTAAATAAATCAACATGCCCAAATCTGCTGATGTTAAGGCTATAAGAAGTAGTGAACATATTTATGTGATGATTGGAGAGCTCTTTGTTAGGAATACCATTGAGCAGAGGTGTCAAAATCAAAGCCCCCAGGGGAAGCCAGGTAGCACAGCAAGTAAGAGCACCGGCTCCATTGTCGGGATGACCTGTGGATCAAATCTGGGCTCAGATACTTAGCACCACACCCAGAAATAACTGGCTGTGTAACCTTGAGCAAGTTACTTAACCCCAATTGCTTTATAAAAAAAAAATCAAAGCCCCCAAGTGTCAAGCAGCTCCAAAACTCCAAAGTGCTTCTCAAAGAAGATTTAAGAAAACATGGAAATTTTTTAACTAAATAAAAACACAATATAACAATGTTAGTTTATTATCAAAGTCAATATGTGGGCCTGAAGGAATCAGTTTCTATTGGAGTTTGATACCACTGTTTGATCTGTTCCTGTTCAAATATGGTTTGACTTATATGGTCTCCAAGCTCACTTCCAACTGAGATTCTATGTTCCTTTTCTCTTCTTTTCAGTCCCATACATGAAAATGCATGGTTGATGGAGGAAAGAAGTGCAGAGTCAGAGAAAGCTCTGAAAATGGTGAAGAATCAATCACATTTGCTAGGTCATAAATAGTACCCTGATCAGAATTTGTAGTATCAATATCAGACACAAGAACAAGGTTTGGCTATACCAATGACTATGCACATTTTAGGGAGCAAGAGTCTGTGCCCATGTTGCATATCTTTTCATGAGTGATTAAATATTTCTGATATTTTATTCCCATCAAACCGGTTTTATTTGATTTCTTTAAAGAATGATATTTATTTATGACTTTAAAATAGAGGGGTAAACTCTAAACATAAGACAGACTTTTAAAAGTGTCAAAACAAAAAAAATCAAAACAAAATAAAATTCAAAGTTGGAAAACATTTTTTTCTATTTAGAAAAATCCTTCACAACACTATTTCTAATATTATATTGACTAGTAAATATTTCAAACTGGGTTTCCCAGAGACATCTCTGACCAGAAAATCTTGAAACAGTAATTAACTTTCTCTGAAAACAAACTCATCCTCCTAACTGCCCCCTTCTGTTCAAAGCACCAACATTCTTCTAATCTCCTAAATTAATAACCTTGATATATTTGACCCCTCCCTTGATATATCAGCATTGTTTCCATTTCCACAATATGTCTTGCATTTGACTCTTTTACTCACACAAACCACACTTTTTTTAGGTCTTCATCATCTCTTACCTAGATTATTCCAATCATGTCCTAGTTGCTCTTCCTGCCTCAAGTCTCTCCTCATTTCAGGTTATATTATTGTCAAAGTAATTTTTTTTCTTAAGTACAGATAGAACAAGTTACTCTTCTACTCACTAATCTCCAGTGTCTCCCATCACCTCTAGAATAATATATAAACTCTTTTTTAACTCTGAAAATCCTTCACAACTTGATCCATTCCCATTGGATATTACTCCTACTCCTATACTCTTCAGTCCAGTCAAACTATTGCCTCCCTTCTCTTCTTCCCACACAATACTACATATCTCATGTCTTTGTACTGGCTGTGCTGTATGTCTGGAACTCCCTTCTCACCTCCACCTTGTAATATCTCTCTCTTCCTTTAAGACTGAAGCTAAACTACTGAGAATTATTATTGCCAAACTCTAAAAACAAATGACCAAAAAGCCTACAGAACTTATCAACAAAAAGCCTTCTTTGTTTATTGGAGGACAAAAACTAGACACATGTGCTGGGGTCTCTAGAAGGAGGCCCACTGATGCAAATCCATGCCTTTATACATGTACTAATGGCTACACAGGGAAACATGCAGTAGGCTGCAGCTGTGGGAATGAAGGGTGAATAGCAACAATGAGGTGGGTTTGGCTTTCATGACTGTAAAAAACATGGTCCAGACAAGCAGGTGCTTCTCTGAGCTTGGTGTGACTTGTGTGAAAGAATTCTCTCATTTTTATGCAACAGAGTTCATCCAGAGGGTGAGCACAAAGTATTGTTGTTATTCTAAACTCAGGGTACAACTTGATTACTGGACCTGAGAAATGGAAAACAGAGTGCCTTCTAAGAGTAAAAAGAGGTCTTGGCATGGGGATCCTCACAAGCTAAAGCCTGTCTTGACCTTTCATTCCTATTGCTAATATTTCTAGGAACATAAATTTAGAACAAGATGACAGGTTAGGTGTGATCTTGTCCAATCAGGTCATTCTTCAAATGAAGAAATAAGTCAGCAGAGGATTAAGTAACTTGCCCAAGATCACTCAGGCAATGAAATAGAGTCTAAGTCCAAACCCAGTTCCTCTTAACTTTAAAGTTCATCTATGCAGAAAATAGACACATTAGTGTTCTGTTCATAGATTTGTGAATTCATCTAACTGTGCTAGAAAGTTATTTGGAACTATGCATCCAAAGTCACTAAACTGTACATACATTTTGACACAATGATTCCACTATTAGCCCAATACAGCAAAGAGATCAAAGAAAGATGCAAGGAACAAAAATATTTGTCACAGGTTTTTTGTTTGTTTTTTCGTACCAATAAAGAAGTGCAAAGTGGGTGCTTTCACATTAAATAGGAAATATATATGTATCTATCTATGTCTGTATCTATGAGGATATGGCTGTCTCAACAGCACTAGATAGATAGATGGATGGATGGATGGATGGATAGATGGATTAGATAGATAGATATAGATAGATAGATAGATAGATAGATAGATAGATAGATAGATAGATAGATAGATA
>NW_027187347.1:5455395-5472895 GCF_028583685.1 Petaurus breviceps papuanus
ATAGATAGATAGATAGATAGATAGATAGATAGATAGATAGATAGATAAAATATGTGCCTAAATAGATGTATATAGATATACATAGGTGAGGCTTGGCTGCCTCATCAGTGCAATGTATCTTTCATCTAACTACCTACTTATACCTATAATGGAACACCAACTAAAAAAAAAATTTGAAACCTAGGAAGACTTGTATAAGAAAGAGGTAGATTGCAGTGAGTAAAGCTAGGAGAATAATTTATAAAATAGAATTATAAAGACAAATAATTTTTAAAGATTTAAGGAATTCTGATTAATGCAACAACCAATGATGACCAAAAGATGGTCATCAAAAGACCAAAGATGAAATGTGGTACCCATCTCCCGATAAAGCTCAGTGTACATAAGTATTTTGAAAATGGCCAATGTGTATTGGTGGAGTCATGAATTGATCCAAGCATTCTGGAGAGCAATTTGGAACTATGTCCAAAGACCTATAAAATGTGTATATCCTTTTACCCAGCAATACCACTTCTAGGGTTGTGTCCCAAAGAGATCATACAAGTGGGAGGAAGACCTATATGTACAAAAATATTTATAGCAGCTCTTTTTGTGGTGGCAAAGAACTGGAAATCAAGGGGATGACCATCAATTGGATAATGGCTAAACAACTTGTGGTATATGAATGTAATGGAATACTGTTGTGCTATAAGAAATGAGGAGCAGACAGACTTCATAATTTTCTGGAGAGACTCATATAAATTGATGCTGATTGAAGAGAACAGAACCAGGAGAATTTTGTACACAATTACAGACACATAGTATATGTGATGACTAACTTTGGTAAACTGGTTTCTCTCAACAAGGCAAGGTTATAAGACAACTCCAAAAGACACATGATGGAAAGTGATATCCATATCCAGAGAAAAGAACTGTAGAGTCTGAATGCAGATTGAAGCAAACTACTTTGCTCCCTCTCTTTTGTGTTTTGTTCCTTCTGTCTCACTGTTTATTCCTTTAGTTATGACTCTTCTTTACAACTTGACTAATGTTTAATGCAAAGGTATTTGTAGGAACTATATTGTATTGAGTGCCACCATGGTGAGGGGAGAGGCAGGGTAGGAGAAAATTTGGAACTCAAGGGATTGTGAAATTGAATGTCATAAACTAAAAGTAAAAAAAATATATAAATTTTAAAGAAAGAAAAAAAATAAAATGGCCAATGAGGGAATTTGGTTTGCTTGCCTATGCATTTATTATGAGGGTTTTGTTTTTGTTTTGACTTTTGCAGTGGGGGTGTAGAAGTGGTGGATGGGAAGAAAATAGATTTTTTTTTTTTGCTTTTTGCAGGGCAATTGTATTTAAGTGAATTTCCCAAGGTCACATGGCTAGTTTTTGTGTTAAGTGTCTGAGGCTGGATTTGAACTCAGGTCCTCCTGACTCCAGGGCCAGTGCTCTATTCACTGTTCCACCTTGCCGCCCCAGGAAAATATATTTTTGATAAACAAAAAGATTAAGGTAAAATCTACCAATTAATTAACAAGAATGGATTAAGCACCTATCTTTAGTCACTGTGCTAAGCACTGAAGAAAAAAAAGACAAATATTTAAGTTTCTTCCCTCAAAGGATTTATAATTCAAAAGATAACAGATACACATATACAAACAATACACACACACACACACACACATATATATATTCTATATGCATATACAGATACAAAATCAAAGAAAGTAACTTTAACTGGAAATACACTATCGCTTGGTGTGGAGGAATTGGATGGAGAATAGCCATCTATAGAAGTTTCTTGAGCTAAATCTTAGAGGTTATAATTTCTTTTGTGCTAAAAGTCCTGGAGTTTCCTCAGGCACAGAGAAGTTAAGTAATTTGCCACACTACTACTGTCAGAGAAGCAGGGTGTTTACCCTGGTCTTTCTAACACCAAGCCTCATGTTCTATGACAACGAGATGCCTCACCAGTTGGGAATTATTTTGTAAACAATTGAGTTGACTGTGATCCCGTTAATGACCATTTGGAAGGACAACTTGCATTTCATTAAAAGTGAGATTGACTATTCCAGAATATACACCGAGTAACCTTTACTGTCTGATTGTCTAATTAGGAACAAGACTTGAAAGTTTGTGGTTCACTTTCAAATCCTGAAATATCCTAGTTTGGCATATCTTTAAACCCCTAATCCTCTCTTCGATTATAACTGCTCAATATAGATCCCTTCACACTCTATTACTCAGAACCTAGTAAACATATATAATCTCAGTCTTTCCCTCTGCCAAGTGTCTTTTCCACTGTGTTGAAAACAGTCTGCTTCTGACTCAAACACTGACACCCATATAAACAGAGTTTGTTTAGAGTATGCATAGAAATTCCTGATTGCTAGTATATGTGTGGTGCCTGCTAACACATTTTGTCTGATCGAACATTTCTAGTCCTATTAATATTATTGTCAGCTTTGAGACTGCCTGCCTTGACATTTCTAAAACACATAAAGCACTTTGAACATCTCCATATTTCAATAACCAAGATGTCTGAATTAATTTTAGAATTAAATGTCCCCTTCCCTTCACCCATCTCTTACAGAGGGAAAAAAAAAATCTGTACCAACCATCCAAAGTGCTTTTCAAAGTCAAACATGTTTATGTTGTTTCTGGAGATAAGTATCATTCCCCAAAGCCTTTGGTGTTTTCATTGAAAGAGATTGCTTTCCCTTATCCAACTGAGTCCAAATGCTTTACACTTGAAAGTGAATTGCTCATTCATCTGAGTGCTTTATTATATCAGCAACCTATAATTATGCTTTAATTAAATAATTGCAGAAGGTAATGTGCCAGAGAAGACATTAAGGAGCTTTAACATACAAGTGAATTATTGGATGACAATACCTAGGGCAGTATCTAAAGCAGCCGATGAATAAAGAAATCAGATGATAGAGAGTAACAAAAATAAGGTAATCACAGATGCTCCTTTCTATGATAAAGGGGTAGATTTTAAGATCTGGGAAAGTTAAATGAATGTATTTTAGTATAGAGGAATTAATTTCCACCTCATATCCTCCAGATATATGGGGATCCCCCTTCATAAAAGGAAGGGGGTCCAGATAGATATTACTTGCACTTTCAGGTTCCACTTCTTCCTTTAATGTAACTCATACTGTTGAATAACGCGTTTTATCTTTTCTTTAAAAAAAACATTTGTTATTTATTTTATTGTTTAGTTTTCAATGTTCATTTCCACAAGATTTTGAGTTCCAAATTTTCTGCCCATCTCTCACCTATCCCCAACCCCAAGATGAAAAGTAAACTGATTACTTATTCTGCTAGTCTGCCCTCTCTTCTATCCCTCATATTTTCCCCTTCCTCCCTTCCTCCTTACTTTCTTGTAGGGCAAGATGGATTTCTATACCCCTTTGCCCATGTATCTTATTTACCAGTTGCATGTAAAAACAAATTTTTTAACATTTGTTTTTAAAACTTTGAGTTCCAAATTCTCTCCCTTCTCCCTCCCCCCACCATTGAGAAGACAAGTAATTCAATATAGGTTAAAAATGTAGTTATGTAAAACATTTCCATAGTAGTCATATTGTAAAAGACTAACTATATTTTCTTCCATCCTATCTTGCCCCCCATTTATTCTATTTTTTCCTTTGAAAATAAACCCTCCCCTGAAAATAAGCCCTCTGGTGTTTTTCTTTCCAAAAAAATTAATAAGACATTGTCTTATTATCGGGGAAACATGGTATATACATAGATATGTTTACATATATACATGCATATTATATTTTCTGTCTGTCTGTCTCTCTGTCTCTGTCTCTGTCTCTGTCTCTGTCTCTGTCTCTCTCTCTCTCTCTCTCTCTCTATATATATATATATATATATATATATATACACACATATATATTCCCTTCAAGTATCCTGAGTAAAATCTCATGAGTTACAAATACCATATTTCCATATAGAAATGTAAACAGTTCAACACTTTCCTGTTTAATTTTCATGCTTCTCTTGATTCTTATATTGAAAGGCAAATTTCTATTCAATTCTGGTATTTTCTTCAAGAATGCTTTAAAGTCCTCTATTTCTTTGAATGTTCAGGTTTTCCCTTAAGTATTATATTCAGTTTTACTGGGTAGATAATTCTTGGTTTTAATCCTAGTTCCTTTGACTTCTAGAATATCATATCCCAAGCCCTTCAATCCTTTAATTTAGAAGCTGCTAGATCTTGTGTTATCATAATACTCAAATTGTGTCTTCCTGTCTGCTTGTAATATTTTCTCTTTCACCTGGGAACTCTGGAATTTGACTATCACATTCCTAGGGATTTTATTTGGGAGATTTTTTTTTCAAGAGGCAATCAGTGAATTCTTTCATTTTCTATTTTGCCATCTGGTTCTAGAATATCAGAGCAGTTTCTCTAGATAATTTCTTTTTTATATGTTCATAGGCTCATAATTTAATTTTTATCAAATGCTTTATTAAATTCTAATTTCCATCATTCATTTACATAAGATTTTGAGTTACAAATTTACCCCCCATTTTTCACCCTACCCACGACCCGAAAATTACAATCCCACTGGATATCCCCTCCTCCAATCGGCTCTCTCCCACACCCCCTCCGACTTTCCAGTAAGGCATGGTGGATCTCTATGCCCCAGTGACTGCATATCTTATTTCTCAGTTACATGTAAATTAATAGTATATACACAAACACACACATATATTTATGTAAAAATTTGATTTTATAGCTTTGAATCCCAGATTGATTCCCTTTCTCGCTTGTCACCCAGCTTTACTGGGAAGGTGAGCAATTAAATATAGGTTGTACATGTGTAGCTATGCATAATATTTCCAAAGTAGATACATTGTAAAAGACTATTTTTCACTCTCTCCTATTCCACCTCCCACTTGTTCTATTTTCTACATTGATCCTGTCCCTTTTAAAAAGTGGGTATGGGGGGGTGGAGCCAAGATGGCAGAGTAGAAGCACAACCTTCCCTTCGCTCTGGCTTCCACCTTCCCCAATCCATGTAAAAAGGGGACTCCAAACAAACTTTGGAGCTGCATAACCCACAAAATGACATCTGTGAAGAAGCTAACCTCCTGCTGAGTACAGCCCGGTAGGCCTGCAGGAATTCAGAGCAGCACTCTGGGAGCCGGGCTATATACATATATATATATATGTGTATATATGTGTATATATATCCTTGATAATTTCTTGAAAGATGATGTCTAGGCTCTTTTTTTGATCTTGGCTTCAGGTAGTCCAATGATTTTTAAATTATCTTTCCCGGTTCTATTTTACAGGTCAGTAGTTTTTCCAGTTAGATATTTTACATTGTCTTCTATTTTTTCATTCTTTTGGATCTGTTTTATAATATCTTGATTTCTCATAAAGTCATTAGCTTCCATTTCCTACATTCTAATTTTGAAGGAATTATTTTCTTCAGTGAGCTTTTGGACTTTCTTTGGCATTGGGAAAATTTTGCTTCTTAATGCATTCTTTTCCTCATTGGATTTTTGGGCCTTTTTTGTCTTTTTGTTTAGTCCATTTTTAAGGTATTATTTTCTTCAGTATTTTATTTCGGCCTCTGTTAGCAATCTGTTGACTTGTTTTTCATCATTTTCTTTCTTTACTCTAATTTCTCTTCCAAATTTCTCCTCTACTTCTCTTACCTGATTTTCCAAATACTTTTTGAGCTCCTCCATGACCTGCAACCAATTCATATATATATATATATATATATATATATATATATATATATATATATATATATATATATATATATTTGCTATTTTTTTTGGAGGTGCAACTGGGGTTAAATGATTTGCCCAAGGTCACACGGCTAGTTTTGTGTTAATTATCTGAGCCCAGATTTGAACACAGGTCCTCCTGACTCCAGGGCTGGTGTTTCACTGTGCCACCTAACTGCCCCTCAGTTTATATTTTTCTTAGAGCCTTTTGATGCTCTTTGTTGTCTTTGACTTTGTTGTCTTCTTCTGGTTCTATGTTTTGATCTTCTTTGTCACCAAATATTCTTTAGTCTTGTTTCTTTTCCTGTTTGCTCATTTTCCCAGTCAAGTACTTGACTTTTGAGTTCTTTTCCATGGTAGAACTCTGTTTCCAAAGTGAAAAGCGCTGTGTCCCAAATTTCTGGGGTTTTTGCAGCTGTTGTCAGAGCTACTTCTAGGCACCTGCCTCAGAACTGTGAAGAAAATTCCCTCTCCATAGCTGCCACAAACTCTGCCATGCCAGCACTCCTCACCCCAGGAACACAACACAAGACTATGACCCAGATCCAAGCAGAGCAAGACAAGAAAATACTGCTTCGGCACCAGCAAAATGATTCCTGAAGTTGCCCTCTGATCAGCCACTTGATACACCCACCATCTGTGAGTCTGAGTTCCGGAAGCATTTGCTGCTGTTGCTGCTGCTGCAGCTGCTGCTGATGTTCCTGCTGCTGTTACAGCTGCTTCCAACTCCACTGCCCCAGGTGTAGGGGGGTAGGATCACACCTTTTTCTAACTCAGGTATAACAGGGTTTCTTCACTGTCCTTTTACTCCCTCTTTCATGTTTATGAGTTGAGAAGTCTGGAAACCACAACAGCTGCCAGTGATTCAGGCTCCTGAGGTCTCTGCTGGCCCAGACTGTGCTGCAATACTCCCATGTGGGACTGTGCTCCACTCCCAGCTTGGTGTGATAAACCCTTCCTTTTAGCTTACAAGACTGTCTTTACCTGGAGATGTATTTCACTCTGTCATTTTGTGGTTTCTGTAGTTCTAAAATTTGTTTAATTTTTTTACAGGTATTTGGAGGTGTTTGGGGGACAAGCTCAAGCAAGTTTCTGCTTTTACTCCACCATCTTGTTTCCTTCCCCTTCTTCTCTTTCTATACCATTTTCTGACTAAGGCTCTCAGTTGCTAACTTTTACAACCTCCATGTTAAAGATCTCATGCCACCCAAGATTGCTTTCCAAGGGTATTATACTCAGTGTTGTTCAGTCAATATAGTCATGTGCCACTCCTGTGGACCATACTGTTCATGGGGTTTTCTTGGCAGAGAACCTGGAGTGTTTTGCCATTTTCCTCTGCACTGTCATACTTTGTGCTACTCAGTAAGTTGACATGAAACACCACTTATAAGAGTCATGATCATAGTGAAAAATACTTATATTTTAAGTATAAAGATCAGTAGCAGACAGGTATTATGGAAAGAATTCATTAAATTTGGAAGAAAGAGTTTCAAAGTCACTTGGCTAAATTGAAGGATTTATTAATAGTGAACAAATTGATTCAGTGTAAATACTCTAACAAAAATATTAAGGGAAGGGGCAGCCAGGTAGCACAGCGAGTAAGAGCACTGGCTCTAGTTTCTGGATGATCTGGGTATTGAATCCGGGCTCAGACACTTAGCACCCACCCAGAAACACCTGGCCGTGTAACCTTGAGCAAGTTACTTAACCCCAGTTGCTTAGGGGCGGCCAGGTGGCTCAGTGAGTAAGAACATCGGCTCCAGTATCAAGATAACCTGGGGATCAAATCCAGGCTCAGATACTCAGCACCTCACCCAGAAATAACTGGCCGTGTAACCTTGAGCAAGTTACTTTACGCCGATTGCTTTAAAAAAAATATTAAGGGAAGTGTCTTACATCACTAGAGGCAGTAAGGGTGGTGCAGTTGTTACAACACTGGACCCAGAGGCATGAAGATGTGAATTCAAATATTACCTTAGATACTTACTAGCTTTATCATCTTGGGCAAGTCACTTAACTTCTGTTTGCATCAGTTTCCTTAATTATAAAATGGGGATATTAACACCTATGTTCTTGTGGGGATCAATAGAGGTGATATTTCTTAAGTACTTAGTATGATGCCTGGCATATGGAGGCACTTAATAAAATTCTTGTTCCCTTTCCACCCTCCTCTCCCACTGTCATCTGTGGGGTTTCCATCTTTATTTAGCTCAGGGAAATGATGCTGTACATTCAATAGCAAACAGGAAGTCAGTTCTATATGGTCATAATTCAGTTGGTAGATGACCAGAAGGTATTAGGAACTTCAGTTAGGTAAAGAAAAAAAAAAGAGCAAGAACCTCTTAAAAATGAACCAAAAAATATTATACATTCTGATCAAGTGCAATTTATACCAGCGATGCAGGGATGGTTTAACATAATGAAAATTATTAATGTAATTGTTTATATAAATAATAAAAGTTTAAAAATCACGATTGTAGCAATAAATGCAGATAAAGCTTTTGATAAAGTTCAACACTCATTTTTATTAAAATACACTTGAAAGTGTTTGTATAAATGTGTTTTTCCCTAAATTAATACAAAAGCACTTATCTAAAACCATCAGTAATCATTACTTGTAAAGGAGATGAACTAGAATCCTTCTCAATAAGACCAGTGATGAAACAAGGATTCCCACTGTCAGCAATATTATGCAATAATTTATAGGAAACAGTTAATAATTTAGTAAAATACGAGAAAATAAGTTGAATCCACATGAATCATGAGCATTCCTATAGGTGAGAAACAAAATTCTGAAAGAAGAGATAGAAAAAAATTTCCAATTAAAATGAATTCTAGACAGTTTAAACACCTGGAAGTACACCTGCTGAATCAAACTTAGGAACTATATCAACAAAATTGCATATAAAATCCTTTTTATACAAATAATATCAGATATAAATAATTGGAGAAAAATTAATTGGTCATGGGTAGACAGAGACAGTGAATAAAAATGACAATTTTGCTCAAACAGTTATATATTCAATGTAATCTCAATTAAATTACCAAAGAATTTCATGAATTAGAAAAAAAATAATAAATTTCATTTGGAAGAACAAAATGTATCATAAATACCACAGGCAATGAGAAAAAAAGTGTAAAGGGAGGAGGTTTAACAGTATCAGATCTTAAATTATATTAGAAAGCAATAATTGTCAAAACTTTTTAATACTGGCTAAGAAATAGGGAGGTAGATGAATGGAACAGAGTAGACTTGTAATTTACAACAGCAAATAAACATAAAAATGTTATATTTGACTAGTGTGAAGACTTAAAATTTTGGGATAAAATTTAATATTTGATAAAAATTGGAAAACTGAAAAGCGGAGTAGTAGAATCTGAGCGTAGACCAATATCTTATTCCTTTTTCCAAGATATGGTCAAAATAGATACATGATCTGGATATTAACAGAAATTTTAAAAGAAAATTAGAAGAACACAAAACATAGTACTTACTAGACTTATGAAAAGGCAAAAAATTTATGAATAAATAAGAGATAGAGAGCAAAGTTAGATTTAAAATAAATCATTTTTGATTGTATTAAATTAAAAATGTCTTTATGCAAATAAAAAAATTGCCATTTTCCAAAGCAAAACAGAAAATTTTGGTAAAAATATTTTATAGAGAGTTTCTCATATGAATTTTTCAGATCTCAAATATGTAAAGAATTTTGTCAAACCTACAAGAATATGAGTCATTCCCCAATTGATAAATCGTGAAAGTATATGAACAGGCAGTTTTCCAAAGAAAAAATTTAAACAATTTAGAGTTATGTGAAGAAATGCTCTAAATCTTTATTGATTAGAGAAATGCAAATTAAAACAACCTTGAAATATCATTCTACACCTACCAGATTGGCTAAAATGATAGAAGGGAGACTTACAAATGTTGGAGGGGATGTGGCAAATAGGGACACTAATTCTTCATTGGTGGAATTGTTAACCAATTCAAACTATTTTGGAGAACAAACTGGAATTATGCTCTAAGAGTTATTAAACTACCTCTTCCCTTTGACCCAAAATTACCACTACTAGTTCTATTTCCAAAGATGATTAGAGGAAAAGAAAGAGAACCTATTTGTTCTAAAATATTTATAGCAACTCTATTTGTGGTGGCAAAGAACTGGAAATTGTAGGGATGCCCATCAATAGGGGAAATGGCTGAACATGTTGTGGTATATTCATGTGATGGATTGCTATTGTGCCATAAGAAATAATGGGCTCAGTGATTTTAGAAAACCATGGAAAGACTTGCACAAGACAGGGAAGAGTACAAAGAGCAAAACCAGGGAGAATATTGTTTACAGTAACAGAAATATTGTTTTAAGAATGACTTTGAGTGAATAAGTTATTTTGACTATTATAAATATCAAAATTAACTATAAAGGACTTATAAAGAAAGACACTAACTGCATCCAAATAAAGAACTGAGACATATGTATGGAAGTTTTACACACACACACACACACACACACACACACCTATTTATATCTAATGGTAGCAATCTCTAAGATAGGGGGAGAAGACGAAAAAAAGACATTTACATGATAATTTTGTTGTACATTTGAAAAGAATAGTAAGTTGTACATTGATTTGCAGTTTCATGTGCAATCATCTTTTTTATTGTATTATGTTATGGAAATACTTGTTTTATTCCACAAATTAAAAAGAAATTAAAAAATGAAACAACCTTGGGTAAATACACCTTAGGTACATTTAACTACAATAATTCTGAACAAGTCAGAAAACTTACCACAAGGCTTGATAGAAACTATTGGAGTAATGGGATAGATAAATTTATATATATTCAGTTACCCCTTTTACTTTCTCTGTCTGCCTCCCTTCTTCCTTTATGGGAAGGGCCAAATTGAACCAACCTCAATAGTTGAGGGAGAGAAACATGGACTTGATGAATTTTTAAATCTTTTCTATTTTTCAAAGTATGAACTTAATAGACACCAATAAACATACATATTGATAAGCAAAGATAGACAGAAATGAGGACTGCACATGAAACTATGAAGTGCTTTGTATAGTTTTATATTAAATTTTATATGATAGTAACACAAATGACTTTTACAATATTTTTTGAATCCCTTTTACTGTTTTTGAGCATCATTTTAATATTTCATTTGTGCTCTTTTCCTTTTTTTCTTTTTTTGTTGAATCACTATCATTACCCAACTAATTTCTTCCCTTCTATTTTGCAATGGAAACTTTCCTTGCAACCAATAAGTATAGGCTATAAAAGTAGATTAATACCCTGGATCTTCAGGGAGTGTGTCTTTCTACACCCTTATTCCTTCATATTTCTGCCAGAAGGGAGAATGTATGTTTTATCATCAGTATTCTGATAGCACAACTTGGAGCATTCTTTACAGCTCCAATGTGTTTGAAAGCTGTCTTCCATTATGTGTGTGTGTACATGTATGCATGTAGTAATTCATGAGTATCTAATTTTCTCCCAGTTCTTTACTCCAATGAACATAGTGCTTGGGAATGTGTTTTTGTTTGTTTGTTTTACTATGAGGCCTTTCTCTAAAGCATTTTCAAGCTCTAACATTGTCAATTCACTTAATATTTAAAGGAAATGTTCAATGTCAATTCATGAAATTAGCATCCACTCTGCTTTTCATGTTTGGCAAGGTATCTCATTCACAGGAGCAAAGAACGTGTTTGCTACAGCTTGTGCAAAATATCTTCATGAGGTTTTCCATGGCCTTCCCCTATTTAGATATTAGTTCTACATCACTGAAATTTTCCTTCCTTACTGTTAGATACCTCACAGAACAAAAGGTACATTCAGGTGTGTGTTGGAGTCAGCTCAAACAGTTCCAAAGAGCCCAATTGAGATACTAGAGGAGAAGAGTTCAGGAAAGTAGAACCCTGGAATACTCTCCTCTCCCCATTCACCCAACCCAAAGATTGGGATCCTTAGAAATGCCACTTTCAATTTACTGCTAATGAAGAGTCAAGGATCTGACCTCCAGGCTTCTAAGGACACATGGATTTGTGACTTTCTAGTAGTAGTAACATTGCAAAGCTGCCAGACCTTGATAACTGATGTGTAACTGAGCAGTCATCATCTGCAACCAATTTGGCAGCTAAAGTAGGTTTTTTTAGTGAAGTCTACAGAGTACAAAGAGAATATGTTCTTTGTTTTCTTGTAAACAATATTTTATTCCTTTAGTTATCATGAAAATAAATTTGATGATAATCTCATTAAAATTTATAAAGACAAAAATGATGAAAAGAACTTGGCTAGAGCATAGCTCTGTGAGTCATGGAAGAATTGGAAATATTCTGGGAGACACAGTTAAAAGCAAATATTAGAGGAAAAAGATAATGAGAGTCATATTAACATAGAGGTTTTCTAGGGCTCAAGAATGAGAGTTGGGGGAGTGTAGGAGAAATGTGTATGTTTGCATTTGTGTGTAGATGAAAAAGAAAATACAGAGAAGAAGAGATGCACTAAATTAGATTTCATTTCAACCAAATTCTTTTAAATTATGACTTAAAGAACTATTTTATCTTTAATCAGGAAGTCAGCACAATAATTTTCAACCCAACGTATATTCTTGCTGTGTGATATAATCTTAATGAATAGCTTAATAAATTTTCATCCTGCTTTATCAATAGATGTGTGTCAGTTTAAGAAAGTTCACTGTACAATTTAAATAATAATTTATTCTGTTTTTGTTTCTAGGTAAATGTAAAATTTGACTAGATAGCTGATTGATATTGAAGCAAGTATATCACTGAGGAGAATGTGATGAAAATTATATAGAACCATTTTGAGCTATCTACAAAATGCCCTCTCTAGACTGGTATTCTCAATGTACAGTTTGCCTATAGGGAAGAATTCAGGTTCTGCCCTCCATCGCTATTCATATGTTCGTTCTCTCTTCTGGTCTTCCTCTATTCAGTTCAGGCTCTGACTTTTTTCTACCACTTGAACTAGGAGATGAGGAAATAAGTCCAATGACTCAAGAAGTTTTAGCAACTAGAATTATTTAGAGAGTTCCATTGATTCCAGTCTGAGGTTTGTTTGGGAAAGCAAATAAAAATTGTCCCTGGAGTTAACACTTCTCCCCCAATTCCTGGAATTCCAATGTGTGACTAAAGCCATAAAGTACTAATAAACAAGGAAGGTTTTTTTTTAATACTTGCAAGCATTTATTCTAAGCCCTTAATAAATTACGTATTGTGGTTAGTGGATTATTAGCGTGACCTTTTTGAGAATCAAGAATTAATAGCATGACCAGTAGTATTAAAGATGTGCCAAGGATGGAAGGGAATAGAATGGTGTGTTTTTGGATGCTGACACTAGCAAGAGGAGTCTGTATTTCATAGGAGACACATTCTGGATCAGAAGCAGTGTACATAGGGCACAAAAAGCAGAATATAATGGATTATAAAGTTCATAAGGTCTTATTTTATCCCTATTTATCTTCGATGTTTTCATTGGCAGAATAAAAGTTGTTTTTTTAATATTAATTTCTCTTCAGAACAGACCCCAACATAACAAGGAATCTCAGCAAGTACTAATTTATGATGATGTAAACCACTTTCTCACTTTTGTTTTTCATACCAGCTTGCCCATCTGTATAGAACAATGATACAAAAACTTCATCCAATATCTTTAAAACTTTTCTTAAAGCAACTTATCTTCTAAAAGAAAAGACTGGAACCTAGGACCATTGCTGAATTAGAGGAGGCCTTCTAGCACAGTGCATAAAGTAGGGCTTAACACTCAATAAGAACTCATTATGTATCTATTAATAATAGTCTACTTAGCGTAACTTTCCTTTAGAATCTGATAGCAAAAAAACAGATGTTAGTTATTTATGATTCTGCCTGCCATGCATATTAGGTAATGATGTGACACTCATCTTTCCAATCTTTTGTCGTCTGTAAATTAGATGACAGAAATGTGAAGATATTAAAATACAGAATTACACAAAGACTGATTAAATTCATTTCAAGTGAACTTGGGATTATAACATGCTCTCTCTAAACTTATAAACTAGGATAATGCCTAGCTAGGAAATAATTTCATTTGAAAGAAACTGTGTTATCTTCTGGGTTTTAGGAACTGGAAATTTAGGGGATTGTCCATAAATTGGGAATGAATAAGTAAATTATGCTCTATGAAAGCAATGGAATATTATTGTATCATAACAGAAGATTAAAAAGGATAATTTCAAAGAAACCAGAGAAAACTTGTATGAACTAGGTCAGAATGGAGAAATCACAACCAGGGGAACAAGAAGGAGAAAGGGAATAAGAATTTATGTAGCCACCTCCTACAAGCTAATCACTAAGTGCTTCTACAATTTTTTTTTTTACATTTGATCCTCACAACAATCTTACAAATGGGTACTGTTATTATCCTTATTTTGCTATTGAGGAAACTGAGGCAAACATAGTCATTTGCTAATTAATTTATGGAATTTTGAAATGGTGGCAGAAACAACTGGTTCTTTCAGTACTTGCCAGGAAAGACAGTGATAGTAAGAGGAACTGAGGCTATAATCATACTTTTATAAGGCACAAAGAATGGAGGAGCATACAGGTAAAGAAAGTACAGGGAAAAGTGAACAAATGGGATATGGAAGCAAAGGGCATGTGGATGGGAATCAAGTGGTGTAGGAAGGTAGTGGGGAAGAAAATGGGGAGGGAGTAATCTTGGAGGGTAGCTCACCTAACCATCGATAAGAATTGGGGAATACTGAACAGCATGGACACAGATGGAAATGGAAGAGTGCTCAGAGGGCAGGAAATTGAGATTTCATTTTTATAGTCTTTTTTGAGGGGATGGGGAGCACACTAATTCTTATCCTTGCCACCTTGGGGTTTAGCTCATTAACACATCCATATCATTGCACAGATGTCAGTTAACCTTTAAGTTAACATATCTACATCATCTGCAAATTATCAACAGTATTTGATGTTCTGAGGGTTTAACTGCCTAAGTCTGGATCTTATTTAAGATTTATATATCACAGGCCCAAAAAGTTCTGACAGCAAGGCCTAGATCACCTCTCCTGATTCAATACATTAGCAGGATACTACTTTGGGTTATTACATGAGACAGTTTGAAAATTATGTTCCATTGATCTTTGGGATGGGCTCTATGTAACTTGTATATTCCCCTTTGCGATCTCACTTTCTATTGTTATTTTACAACGGATTCTTATAAACTTAATTATATATACTGTCTAGAATGGGGGTGGTGAGAAGAGAAGCCAACCACAACATTAAATTTTTGAAATAATTAATTTATTTTTAGTTTTAAATATTCACTTTTACAAGATTTTGAGTTCTAAATTTTCCGTATTCTCCCCTCCCTCCTCTCCAAGACAGCATTATTCAATCTGATGTAGGTTATACATGTAAAATCATATTAAACATATTTCCCCATTCGTCATGTTTTGAAAAAAAAATCAAAAGGAAAATATCATGAGAAAGAAAAAAAAAGAGAAAACAGTATGCTTCTATCTGCATTTAGATTCCAGAGTTCTTTCTCTGGATGTTGATAGCATTTTCCGTCATGCATCTTTCATAATTGTCTTAGAATAGATCATTACATTGCTAAGAAGAGCTATGTCTATCAGATTTGTTTATCACACAACATTGCTGTTACCCTGTACAATATTCTGGTTCTGCTCACTTCATTCAGCATCAGTTTGTGTAAATCTTTCCAGATTTTTCTGAAATTTGAATGCTCATTATTTCTTCTAGCACAATAGTGTTCCATCACATTCGTATACTGCAACTTATTCACCCATTCCCCAAATGATGGGCATCTACTCAATTTCCAATTCTTTCCTATGACAAAAAGAGCTGCTCATAAAATTTTTATGATCTCTTTGGGTTACAGAGCTAGTAGTGGTATTGACGAATCAAAAGATATGCAGTTTTATAGACATTGGAGCATAATTGCCAATTGCTCTTCAGAATGTTTGTATCAGTTCACAACTCCAAAACAAAGCATTAATGTTCCAATTTTCCCACATTTTCTACCACATTTATCATTTTCCTGTTTTGTGATGTTAGCCAATGTCATAGGTGTGATGTGGTGTATCAGCAATGCAGTATTAACAATGCCTACAGTAATTATAAATATTCTGATATGCTTATTAATCACAAAATGTAACAGGCTCTCTACATGGGAGACATAGCTAGAACATTTATTCAAATACCAGAAAACTGAGTCCCAAAACCAGAAAATCAAAGCCATCACAGTAGCTATGGAGTTGGCACACATAGTCAATGGAGTAACACCCACATTTTCAAGTCTTCAAAACAGAACAGTCGACCTCAGGAAAAGATCTTTCAATCCTCACACACAGCAACTGCTAAGTGACCACATAGCTCACTCCCAGCAGCTCCAGCCCCCCACAGTTCCCATTGCCGGAAGTCTTCAGCAGTAGTTCTTAGCAGAAATTCTGTCCGTCTCAAAAAATAAAGGAGTTTGTGCTGCCACTGCTGCCCACAGCCACTACCATCCATCTCTGCTTCCAGTCACCACACTAGCTCCAATTCAGCTCCTGCTTCCCCTTGCTCCACCCCATCCTGCTCCATCAGCAAGTTCAAGGGGAATAGAAGACTGCAGATCCCATAACCATTACATGTGGTACCTCAGAGGTGTTTTGATTTGCATTTTTCTAATCTATAGTGATTTGGAACATTTTTTTCCTACGACCATAGATAATTTCTTCATCTGAAAAATGCCTAGTTATGCCCTTTGACCATTTACCATTAAGTGAGTGGCTTGTGATCTTAAATATTTGAATCAGTTATCCATATATTTTAGAAATGAGGCCTTTTTCAGAGACACTTGCTGTAAAAACCAAGTGACCAGTCTGAGGGGTAGTCTCTCTTGCTGTAACCTGCTTGGATCTGGATCACTGCCTAGGGTAAAGGTCCTGGGATATATGACCAGTTTTCCAGAGTGTGTGGAGGCTTCAGAGAGGGCAGCCAACTTATGGCTATGGCAGCTGAGAAAACCCCAGCGATTTGAGACAAAGCTCCCTTTTCTGATAGCAGAGTTCTACTGTGGAAAAAAGGTCAAAATTCAAGTAATTGAGTGGTAACATGAGCAAGTAAAGGAAGAAAAGCAAGTTCAACATTCTGACTGTACACTCCGATTTTGGGGACAGAAATGATCAAAGCATGGAACAAAAGGAAGACAGCAAAGTCAGAAATCCTGCACCAAAAGCTTCTAAGAAAATTATGAGTTGGTTACAGGCCATAGAGGAGCTTAAGAAGGATTTTGAAAACCAAATAAGAGAAGTGGAGAAAAAATTAGAAAGAGAAGTGAGAATGATGCAAGAAAATTATGAAATGAGAGTTCACAACCTGACTGAAGAAAATAATACCTTAAAAAATAGATTATCTCAAATGGTAAAAGAGGCTCAAAAAGGCAATGAGGAGAACAAAGCCTTAAAAAGCCGAATTTGCCAGATGGATAAAAAGAATCTCAAAAGCTCACTGAACAGAATAATTCCTTCAAATTAGATTGGAGCAAATGGGAGCTAGTGACTTTATGAGAAATCAAGATATTATTAAGTAGATCCAAACAAATGAAAGAATAGAAGGCAATGTGAAATATCTCATTGGAAAAAAACACTGACCTGGAAAATATATTCAAGAGAGATAATTTAACAATTATTGGACTACCTGAAATTCATGATCAGAAAAAGAACCTAGA
>NW_027187347.1:5477895-5519471 GCF_028583685.1 Petaurus breviceps papuanus
ATTAGTACTTACAAAAAAAAACAGGGGGCACAGGCGGTTTCTTACCAGGTGAAGGTAATCAGTTCTGTATATCTTTAAGAAGCAGGTGGCTTTATTGAGGAAATGAGTTCTTTAATTAGAAGAAAAAATTTAGGAGTCCTACTAGACAACTAGATAAGCCATCAGTATGTGGTTCAAATATGCTTTATTCTCCTTTTTTCATAATATTTACAATCTCTATGAAGTAGAAAACAGCAGTAAATAGAGTAGCTGAATGACTAACATACTGCAATCATAAGGGACTCACTGGAGTGAAATTGAGAATGCAGTTGCCACAGTCTTGGAGGACATTAGGTCAATCAAAAGCTTGGATGCTTTTGGTTCTGTTCCCTCTTTGTGCAAGCATTGACTCTTGCCTTCCATACTTGGGGTAGCCAGCAGGGGGCTCCCACTAAACTTTATCAATTGGACCTTTCCATGGCACTATTGCCGTCTGACATTTCTTTTTTAGCTGTTTTTCCCCACCTCTGGGTGACATTTGACTCCATGGACCAATTTGCAAATAGAAATACTGTGCAGAACTCATTCCCCAAAGTGGTTTGTTATGAATCTCAGTGAAACAAGTTCTGTCTGAGGAGTATGTTTTGAATTGTTTCTTTTCTCTTTTCTTTCTTCTCCTTGGGCTTCACCTAGCACTGTGCCTTGCAACTTTTCAATGCCCTTATCATGTAGTTTTTGTTTTTAATTTTAGGAAAGGCAAATTGCAGCTGGCCTGAGTCATAAAGATGGTTCATATTCAACCTCTGATAGACATGGGCCAGTGTGATCTTATAAAAGGCTTTTTTAGTACTCATTCAGTTTTCTAGAATGGTTGCTTATCTATATTGGTAGATGACATTCCTTCATGGGAAATTCTCTATACCACTGAAACCACATATTTATACACTGTTTCTTCCCCAAGTTTCAAATTAGACTTTCTTTATATCTTTTTTGAGCCTCTATTAGATTTTATGTTCTAAGAAGGTAGGCACTGTGTTTTTGTTAAACTCTATGCCCTCTGCTTCAATGCCAACACAGTAGTTTCCATACAACAGGTGCTTAAAATTTTTTTTAATTAACAAAACTTCTTTTTCTCGACCGTCTCCCTCAATGTATTAAAAAAGCAAAAAAAAAAAACGTTTAAAAGAAGCAAAAACACTTGAAACAAATATTCTATGAATATGTGCATGCATTTTTACTTTAGTTTCCCTTTATAATTAGGAATCATAATAATAGTATCCTAGATTTTAGGGAGAAAAATGAGGTAAAAATCTCTTTGTAAATAAAAAAGATTTTTCATTGATTTATTGCTCACTAATTTTTCTTTTAATGTGTTACTGGTTATTCAGTTAACTATGCTAAGCACTTTTCTTCTTATCTTTCAGATATACATTGTGGGTTTCCTTCTGTGTTTATTCTTTTTTTAATATAATAGGTCAAGCAAGAGTCTAGGGCAAACTCATCAGGGTTAATGGCTGTATCCTTTTAGAAAGAAAGAAATGTTGCTTTTAATTCCTCTTGCTTCATTCTTTATTCACTGTCTTCTTTTGATAACATTGCATTCTTTACTCATGATTTCTCCTCTGGTCTGTAGAATACTGGCTCAGTTGAGTTTGTTTCATAAATTTTGCAAATGCTCATTTTCTGAATTAAGGAGATGTGGAACAGTGACAGGCACTGAAATGTTCAACTGCATTTTTAGTTCCCAGGGGCTTTCTGATCTGTTACTATGATTCTTTAGTCTATAATTTCGGTTATTTACATCTAGTCCTGTAAATGTACAAATATCTCAATCACTACATACACAAACCCAAACACACACGTGTTTATGTGTGTGCGTGTATGTGATACTAATTTTTGACTGCTATCACTACAGCTTGCCTGGTTGCATTTTTGTCGTAGGGTACAACACAATTGAATGAACAAAAAAAACCTATACCTCAGAGCAATGGAAAACATGACACACAAGCAAAAATTCTAACTAGAAATAATCATATGTTTGGACCATTCTAAATGTGTAGGTTGAATTGGATCTGTATAGTACAGTGGAATTTCAAGACCTTTGATCTGAGAAAAAGAGTCTGTTGATTTAGTGGCTGATTATTATCTTGCCCTGAGTGAATTCAGATCAATGGCCCTTTACTTCTCCCTCTGTTATGTAGGTCTCAAGTTCTCTTTTCTTTTAAGGCATTTGAGTGTATATATATATTTCCCTATACACTCCTTAATGATAGAGACTCTCTCTCTCTCTCTCTCTCTCTCTCTCTCTCTCTCTCTCTCTCTCTCTCTCTCTCTCTCTCTCATACAATAACATTTCAATAACTATTTATTGAATTGAACTGAATTTATCTTAAATCATTATTCCCAGAACATGCTTGTTTGAGATTATGTCCTAAGAAAGCCTAGTCTTCACCATTAAAGAATCATACAAGAAGTTAATCAATGATCCATTTTAAGTTCCATTTTATACAAGATCAAGGGTACTTTCTGATGTTACCACTAACAAAGATTAGCCCTCTTCCAGTGCCAACTGAAGCCAAGTTGTTGCTGTTTCAATAGGATTTGTTGATCTTTCTCACTATGTCTTACAAGGCTATTGGTTTTTACTGATGAAATTATTTGAGATGTATCTATTGTCCCAAATCCTGTATGGGTTGGGGTTGGGGGTGGGAAATCATTCAATATTTCTACAAAAATAAAAGCTAATATTAAAAATTATCCATCAGAAAAAAAAGGTGTAAACTATCTCCCTTACTAAGTTCTAGATAAAGCATCAATGATCCATGGGACTAGAGGAGAGCCTTAAAACCAAAGAAAGTCTTACAAAATACCAAACTTCTAGTTCTGAAAAATCTGAATCTGAGGTTTTTGAAGTTCAGTTTATATTGCTTGCTATGATTAAGCTTGTAGTTTAGTACTTGTTAAATTTAAGTTTACAATATCATGGATCCCATGTATCTTTTTTTCTGCAGAATCAATAGTCTCTACTATATATTCTAGCTGTAAAGCTAATAAACTATAAAAGATGGAGAGAGGTTGGGATATTTCTTATGGATGTAGTTTTGGAAGGTCAAAGGGTAGGCCAGTAAATTGATAAGTGGACATAGCCTCATGCGAGGGGGATCCCTAGTCTGGACTACATCAATAGAGTTATAATACCAAGACTAAAGTGTCTCTTTCATTGACGGTGAAAGTTCTGGAGTTTTGTTTTTTTTCTTCCTTCTGTGGTTCTAAAAGTGACAAGTTTTCAAACTTCACTTACTTCTCCTCTACCTTGAAGAATGTTTGGCTGTATCTGAGAGTGATACGTCATTGTACTTACTAGAAATGAGGAGCTGTGAAAGGATCCACAATAGTGACATCAAATTGTCCTGGTTTGCAATACTTGTTAGTGATAGGCATGGTACTAGAACTCATGCATCATGACTGCCAGTTCAATGATCTTTTTATTACACAACTCTTCAGGTCAGGAAGAAAATACTTCCTGGTAATAACCAGTACTAAATAAATTCTTATTGATGGATTTATTGATTCTATGCCTTCTGAGGAGCAAAGAACATGAAATAACACAGATGGGATCATAAAATTGCAGAGGTAAAAGGGAACTCATGCCATCTAATACAATCTGCTTTATTTTTGTAGATGAAGGAAATGATTCCCAGAAAAGTAGAGTGAATAAAAGAGGTGGGATTTGAACCCTGACCTTTGGTTTCCAGAGCCAGTGCTCTTTGACAAGATCAGGCCTCACTTAGAGCTTCAGAATTAACACTTTATTCTACTTAATATCCATGCCTCCACTTCCCGTAAGGAGTGATTTTTTTTCCCTTTTGCCTGTTTCAGGTGCTCACCTGCTTCTAATTTTCTAATACATGATTATTCTAATGAGTGGCCAATTAATTTCCCAATTGTGTTGGAGCACAAGATAAACAATTGGGGTTAAGTAATTTTCCCAAGTTTACACGGCCAGTTATTTCTGGGTGTGGTGCTGAGTATCTGAGCCCGGATTTGATCCAGGTCATCCTGACACTGGAGCCGGTGCTCTTACTCACTGAGCCACCTGGCCACCCCTAAGCAATTGGGGTTAAGTAACTTGCTCAAGGTTACATGGCCAGGTGTTTCTGGGTGGGTGCTAAGTGTCTGAGCCCGGGATTCGATCTCCAGGTCTTCTCAACACTGGAGCCGGTGCTCTTACTCACTGTGCTACCTGGCCGCCCCAAGATTATTTTTTTGAAAGCAATTGGGGTTAAGTAACTTGCTCAAGATTACTCGGCCAGTTATTTCTGGGTGTGGTGCTAAGTATCTGAGCTCGGATTTGATCCAGGTTATCCCGACACTGGAGCCGGTGCTCTTACTCACTGAGCCACCTGGCCACCCCTAACCAGATTAATTTTAAATGTAGGAAAATGTAATTTACTCAGACTAAGTTTGTGGTTTGTTTGGTTCTCAACATCCTGGAGGGAGATTATCTTCAACATTTCTCTTTCTTTCCCATAAAAGGACAGCATAGGAGTGTGTACACCCATGCAGCATAGAATTTTATTCATGATATAAAGAACATCATGAGCCAGTAGTATTTCTTCTAAAATTCGCCATTTTAAAGCCTAGTACTCCCCCCCACCACATTTCAGACCTGCCTGCTTAATTTATAGTTGTAGAATAAATACTTCCAAGATCTATACAGCTACTATTCCAGTTACTCTATTCAGGAATAATTATGATTCTGTTCTTCGTTATCCAGGTATGTGGAGTTATAGGAAGTTATCCAAGGGCAGCCACTTATAAGATGAATACTTTCTATTTTTGCATGAAGGGAATAGAAGAAAAGCCTTGTTTGTTTACTTTCCAAACCTCAGGATCCTGGCAAGGAGTAGTCATTATTCTCCTTATGCCCCTGGTCATGAATCAAATCTACTATACTTAGAAGTATGCTTATAATATGGTGACTGGTTGAGACTACCCTGGCTCTTATGTTTTCCTGGCCCTTACTGCTGCCAACTGGACAATGACTCAGGAAGACAGCTGTTAAGTTAGAAGTCATGGCTCTGTCATCTGGTAACAGAAATGATATTAGCTTCATAAACAGAGACAGAACATTAACATTTCCTATTTCCCTGCAACCATTATCACAAAGGCAAAGAGGTCAAACCAACCTCCTCGGAGTGATTAACAGATTCTTGTTCACTTGACTTCAAAAGGGGAAGGATTTTTTTTTTCACTTAATTTCTCCACTATAGAGAGACCAGGGAGATTGGGAACAGCTCAATTGGAGTATACAAGAAGATTACTGATTTTGTTGTTGGCAGAGTTGCACAATGAAAGCAAAGGTGGAGACCCTGAGTGCTTCATAAAACTGATGTTCTTTTTCTTAGCTTAATTTTCATGCAAATGTCTGATGGTGATATTAGAATGCTGTTCTCAGTTGGTCATTTCTATAGGTTTTATGATCACTGATGCTTTTGGATCATACCTATGAAAGAATGCCTAGAAAGTACCTCTCTGGCAAGCGCAGACAGATGTGTGTTTGTGTGTGTGTGTGTGTGTGTGTGTGTGTGTGTGTAGCAAAGATTTTGAGACACTATTTCTAGCCAATCAAAGACATTCTTGGGATTAAAAGAAACAACATTGTCAACAAAGCTCCTATGTTTGCATTATTTATTTATTTTTGCAGAAGGTTGGGGTTCCTGAAATTGGTTTTAAGGATACAGACTCACAGTCAAATATTTAAGATGAGTTGCTAGACAATTCATGTTGTCTAACTTGAAATTAGATAATTGTCTAGGATCAAGAACCTTGAGCCTTTACTAAACAAAGGCAAATGATAGAATAGTTTTATTTTGAAAAATTATTCTTACTTTTGTTGGTTCCATAATGAGGAATAGTGTCTCACAGGCTAGGCACTCCTTCATAGGTATGAACTAAAAGCATCAGTGATCATAAGACCTGTAGAAATGGACAACTGAGGGGCAGCTAGGTGGTGCAGTAAATAGAGCACCGATCCTGGGGTCAGGAGGATCTGAGTTCAAATGGGGCCTCAGACACTTGACTCACAACTGTGATGGGGATGTAAATTTTTAAGATCTTCCCTGCCCCTAGGCTAAAGTGTACCTGGAGCCTGGCATGGGAGGCTTGTTTTTCAGTAGATGCTTCTTGATTGGCCAGTGAGTCAATAAGGTTGTTACATTCTCTGAGCCAGGAGAAGGCTATATAAGCCCTGATGTGTAGATTTGTTTTGGGGTTCACTTTGAGAAGTGTTCTGTGATTTGATCAGATGAGACTCTGGAAGCCTTTGTTGAGAGCCCCGCCTTGGCTTTGAAAAACCCAGATGTTGATTTGGTATGGATGTAATGGTTGGACAGTTGGGAAATCTGTCTACTTGATCTGTTTCTCTGTCTTGATATTTCTGTCTGCATACTCTGAAGTTCGGGGTGCTGACCTTTTTCCCCTGAACTAGGTAAACGATACATATTTGACTGATTAAAGTAAGCTTGTTAACCAATTTTGAGTTGCTTTCCTTTAACAAAGCAGATCTAAGAACCTGTGTTGGCAGACACCCTGGGGACACTGGGGTACTTGCTGATACAAAATGTGTCACAAACAGGATCTGCAGAGTAAAAGGAAAGTATGGGGGATGGGATAATTGTTTTCCAGTTGTGGTAGCTGTGATTCTGTGCAGCCGTGGAGCAGGAGAAAAGAATGGCCTCCATGTGGACTTCGCTGAGCTGAGAGCAGGAATGGTGAGCTGCTTGCATCAGGACGTGGGCAGAAGCCAGGAGAGGCTGCAGCCTGAGGGAGAAGGAACCCAGGAGTTTGGATTCAGCCACAAGAAAAGATAAGAACTGAGCAGCAATGCAGGAGCACTGAATGTGTTTCCTTGCTGCATCCCACAGTTTGGGACCTAGGGGGAGGATGGACTTGTGACTGTGGTGGGTGGGATAAAGTACTGTGGACCCCCAAGGACCCCACCTTGTTGGTTTTGTTGCCCAGAGCCCTCTCTGTACTTGGAAGCAGGGGCTGGAGCAGTGTGAGGGGAAGGACATCCCCTACTGCCAAAGAGAAATTTATTTGGACTCTTGTTTTGAATTGAGGTGATAATGCCCAGTGGCCACTTTGGTAACTTTAGTTCTGTATCTTAAAAATGTGACCTAAGAGATGTTTAGTGCTAATTCAAAAGTAAATTGACTATGCTATGGGCATGAAAGATCTTGGGGCCAAATGTAATGGGAATGTAAATTTTTAAGATCTTCCCTGCCCCTAGGTTAAAGTGCACCTGGAGCCTGGCATGGGAGGCTTGTTTTTCAGTAGATGCTTCTTGATTGGCCAGTGTGTCAATAAGGTTGTTACATTCTCTGAGCCAGGAGAAGGCTATATAAGCCCTGATGTGTAGCTTTGATTTGGGGCACACTTTGAGAACTGTTCTGTGATTTGATCAGATGAGACTCTGGGAAGCCTTTGTTGAGATCCCTGCCCTGGCTTCGAAAAACCCAGATTGGCATGGATGTAATGGTTGGACAGTTTGTAAATCTGTCTACTTGATCTGTTTCTCTATCTTGATAATTCTGTCTGTATACTCTGAAGTTCGGGGTGCTGACTGTTTTCCCCTGAATTAGGTAAATGATACGTATTGGACTGATTAAAGTAAGCTTGTTAACCAATGTTGAGTTGCTTTCCTTTAACCAAGCAGATCTAAGAACCTATTTTGGCAGCCACCCTGGGGACACTGGGGTGCTTGCTGCTACAACAACACATTCACTAGCCATGTGTCTTGGCAAGTCACTTAATCCTGATTGCCCTGCAAAAACAAACAAACAAAAAAAGAGGGCTGGAGTCTTTGGGGTGGCTAGGTGGTGCAGTGAATAGAGCACCAGCCTTGGGGTAAGGAGGACCTGAGTTCAAATTAGGTCTCAGACATTTAACACACACACACACATACACACACGCACACACACACACACACACACACACACACACACACAAAACCTAGCTGTGTGACCTTGGGCAAATCACTTAACCCAAATTGCCCTACCTTCCCCCTCAAAAAAAAAAAATAAATGGCCAACCAAGAATAACATTTTAATATCACCATCAGACATCAGCAACTCTCAAGGTGCATATGACATGTAAATTGCTTTGGTCATGTACACATCCTAGTCTGTATTCCATTAATGCATGTGTTTTGGTCATATGTGTTCTCTTCATGTATATTCTATGATCATTAATTTTTCTACATATGTGCTTCCCCATTGGTCATGTGGTATCGTACTATAGATTACACCACTTGTATAATTAGAGCTACTGTTGTTCATCATTTTATTTGCTATTTTTTTATTATGTTTTGTTTTAATTAATGAGTTCATGAACTGGTATAAGTAAACATCATGGATGGGGCTCATGAGCTAGAATTGAGAGTGGGTGCTGGCCCACAAAGTTTGTAAAACTTGGGTAACTTTAAGGGCGATCCATATTCAGGGTATCACAAGCTAAACTTAAGATTTACTAAGACTTTGGTATATCTTGTATAAGGAGGGACATTGATACAGCAACATAATCTGTTAAGTGTGTGTGGAAGGTATAACAGTGGGATTTAGATATTCAGTAATGATCTTAGGCCCAACATTCTCCTTGGAATGAATCTGCCTCTATAGATTAAAATACCCAGATACTTGCTCATATATAAGCATATATGTATATAAATACACATATGTACATGTGTACATATATGAATGTAAATTATACATATACTTTTGTGTTTTGTTACATATATTCATATAAATATATTCAATAATGTACATTGCATTTGTTATGTGTGTGTGTGTGTGTGTATACACAACAAGGCTCCCAATACAAATCTCTAGGGTGCTATTCCACCTTCCAAGCTGGTATTGAACATTAATGCCCATTTTTTAGATCCAGTCATATAAACAGTACTGAATTTGCCTAAGTGCACAACGATCTGTACAGTGCATCTGTACTTGGGCTTTTTTTTCCCCCTCCACAAGCAAAACATGAGAATAATTTGTTCACAATTAGACATCTCTAGCATTCCAGTGATTTACTAGTCAAGTAACTCTGGAAAAACGAAATAAGATTACTCTGGGAAGACTTTTTTGGGGGGGCATAGGGGGGAGAGGGAAGGTAGGGCAATTGGCATTAAGTGACTTGCCCACGGTCACAAGGCTAGTTTTTGTTTTAAGTGTCTGATGCTGGATTTGAACTCAGGTCCTCCTGACTCCAGGGCCCAGGGCCGGCGCTCTATTCACTTCGCCACCTAGCGGCCCCTCTGATGACTTGTTTTGATGAAACTATATTGGCACTTTGTAGGCCACCACTTCCTTTTCTAGTATTTGCTACCAATTCTTTAATAACGTATTCAGAAATTTTCTCAATGATCAAAATCAAAATCACTGGTTTATATTTTCTGACTTCATTTTCTTTATTTTTGAAAATCAGGGCAATATCTTCCCTCTTCCAATCCTATACCTCTCCCTTTCTCCAAAATTGACATTATCAGGGGTTCAGCAGTCATATCTACCAATTCTTTTAATGCCATGCAATGGAATTCATCTAGACTTGGAGGCTTTAATGTGTCAATGGATGTTAGGTGCTCTCAGAATTACCCTACTTAACTTCAATAAGCATTTACTTATATCTGCTATGTACTACACACACAAACTCTGAACTATGCACTAGAAGAACAGTCAAAAAATGAAAACAGTCCTTATTTTTAAGGAGCTCTCATTCTATCTTAGTTACCCACTGCATATTAGCCACTTTTGTTCCTTTATTTCTAGTCCAAGTATTATTTACATTGTCAGAGAAAAGCAATAGCAAAATAAAAGTTGGACATTTCTACTTTCTCTCTGAAATTGGACTTCATCATCCCATCAGTGGTCCTGTCCTTTCATTGAACATCTTCTTCCCTCCAATATAGTTTTCTTTTAAACTTACAATTTCCTTTTCTGTCGTTGGTTTTCCTTTCCATTCTTAACTCATTTTCAACAACTTTCTTACAAGTTTGTGTCACCTTGTTTATTCATCCTTATATGGAAGCCTTTGCTTCCATTTCTGTAACTATTCTAATAAAATTTAAGCTGGTTGCTGAGTTCCCTTTGTATCAACATCAGTCTCTTAATAAAATATCCCATTTTCCTTGTCACTATATATGCTTCTCTTTGAATTTGCAGAATTTTTCTTTAGTGTATAAGGATGGAATAAAAACTCCCCCATTTCATTTCTTTTTTTTCTAAGTTTTTTTTTTCTTTTTGAAGGGGGGAAGGCAGGGCAATTGAGGTTAAGTGACTTGCCCAATGTGTTAAGTGTTCTCTATTCACTAATTATTCACACTCATTAAGTGTGCTCTATTCACTGAACCACCTAACTGCCCCATTTCATTTATTTCTGATACCTCAGATGAGAACATATTTCAACAAAGTTGCTAATATTATTCATAAGTTGACTTTGGTTAGAGAACTTAAATCAAAGAAGTTGTACTTACCTTTCCTGTGGGCTCTTTGAAATCTAATCTCCCCAAATCTGTACTACATATCACACGATGACTGTTTGTGTGCATGTGTATGTGTGTTCCATCCCAAATTTTAAAATGGAATGATCACTTTCACACAGGGTCTACATTATTTCTACCCCAGCAACCAGTTCTTTCTTGTTGGTTTCCTTAAAGATGATATTTTCAAGTGTTTTGAATGTTATTCAAGACCAACTGTTCATTACTTAGTTTATGTTTATGGAAGATTCCCCTCACCTACCTCCAGACCTCTTTTTTTATTCCTTTTTTTTAAACTACTCTTTTCATAAAAGAGTAAAGCATTATCATAAGACAAGTAACAGCAATATTTCCCATGTAAATCTGAGACATACACATGTACATATTATCAGAGAAAAGATAGGGAATACATGTGAAGGGACACAGCCAAAGGAAACTACTGTGGAAGGGCACATATATGACAAGGGTATATGTAAAGACCAACCACTTATTCCTCCAAAGTTTTAGGGTCATCAGTATGTTCTTATGATGTCATCACCCTAATGCCTGCTCTCTAATGATTTGGGTGTACAATCTTTGTTAGGCATGTAGCCTCTGTTGAACATATAGGTTTTCTGAGTAGTTCCTCCAGGGTTTTGTTCCCTCCAGAACTCATGTAGTCACTGCTAGATAGTTGTCTACCAGATAAAAACCAGTTGAACTTCTGTCTGTTACAATGTCTAGACTTCATCTATTTTGAGCATCACTTGGCTATCTTAGTTCCCATTAGCTGTGATGTAATGACTAGCAATCTTCTCCCTGATAAAGGTAGGTTGAGAAACCTCTCAGACCTCTCTAGTCTTGCACTTTACTTCCCTCCATATAGTCTACTATCCAGCAACATTAAACGTCTTGCTTTTTTTCCACACAAAACTCCATCTCCTGATTTTGTTCCTTTTCACTGACTGTCCTTTATAGCTAGAATATTGTTCCTCCTCATCTGTAGCTTCTGGCTTCCCTGATCTCCTAAAAATCTCACTTCACATTCTTTGTTATGCAAAAGGCCTCTCCCATCACCTCCCCCCTGCTGTACAGACCCTATAATTGCTTCCCTTTACTCCTTCAGAATCATCTTAGTGGTTGAACTTTTTAATACACCTTCAAGGGTTTTGTAACCCTGTATCACCCGATTTTTCTCAGTCCTGATATGACTTTGGTTTCTCCCGAAAAAAAGAAAAAGGATTGGAAAGGATGAAAACATAACAAAACAAAACAAAATAACAACAATGAAACCCTCTGTGGAGTTACCTGGAGACATCATTCTTCTATTCCAAATGCTTGCCTTTAATTAGTAAATGTGGGCTACTATACACCTTCTGAAACTGACAACTCTGGACTCCATTTCTTGTCTTCTTAATAGAAATATAGATCATGAAGTTTCAAGAGAATGCTGCTGCAATTAGAGACATAAGGTTTTACCTGCTTGCTTATGTGTGATTAAAAAAAATTCCTCTGGGTACCTACTCGTCTCACTTTTCTAAGGTAGCCGTTGTCCTAAAACGCCAAATATCTTTCTGTTTTCATTGCTAGATTGAAGACCTAACTTTTTACATTTGGCATTTGCTTAATCTTGCTTTAACCTTTTCCAAGTTTTCTTAATTTTTGATAGAAAGTGCTGTCTGAACTTCAGGGAGTTGAAGAGAGCAGCATTAAGCTAACTTTATTCAGACCTCAAAGGTTTTCAGCACAAATAATGGGCTATTTCCAGTCTTCCAAGGTAGAGGAAAATTACAAGTTCTGGTATGGTGCTTGGGAAAGCCAGGTAACACCAGGTACCGTAGCAAGTGATGATGCTATGGGGAATAGAAACAAGAGGGCACTCTCCATGAGGTAGGTCTGCAAGACCTTTATGTCACTGGTGAAATATACTCTCATTCAATTGTAATTAAATTAGAGATACTCTCACCCATATTTTCATAGGAGTTCTTCTAATTGACCTGACTGTTTAAAGTAATTGAGAGCATTTCAGTTTTATGTTTTCACAATAGAGCCAACATATAGTACAGATTTACCTTCTTAGTCTGGCCAACTATTAAATTTTCCGAGTTTAAGTACTATGCTTTTCCCATGTTAATATACATTATTTCATTTTTATCCCATCACTTTTCCCAAAATAAATGACCCAAATTTTCATGCTGCTTTCAAAGTCTTCATCTCAAAGCATAGCTCTAATCACACTACTAACCAGCTAGGTAGCACAGTGGATAGGGTACCAGACTTGGAATAAGAAATACTAATCTTCATGAGTTCAAATCCAGTCTTAAACACTTACTAGTTGTGTGTCCCTCTACAAGGTACTTAACCCTTTTTGCTTAAGCTTTTTCATATGCAAAATGAAGCTGTAGAAGTAAGTGGCAAACCACTCAAGTATCTCTACCAAGAAACACCCAAAATGTGTCATGAAGTGTCAGGCAAGACCAAAATGGCCCAATAGCAACAAAAAATCCCAAACCATATCTAAAACACACCAGATGTTTGCCATTGCTGATGGGAGAAAATATAAATGTCTTTGTCTAGTATTTTGGTTCTTCTTTGGTCAACTCATTTCATTTATGAGCCTTCTCTTTTGTGCATTATAGATGCCCTTCAAGTTAGACTACTTCCTGTCACAGGTTTGTCTTCTTGCATGGCCTCTTTGTGATTTTGTACATACCTTTCCTATCCACATACAAAATGCGTGTCTCCTGCTACCTTCACCTTCTGAACAGTTTTCTTCCTGGAAGTCCCAGGTGAAGTTCCATCACTGTCCCCAAACCAATTCCATCATACCTTTTATCATCCCTTCAGCTAAGAGAGATCATCCCCTCTTGGAATCCTTCATGCACCATTCTTTGATTCATTCTATTTACTTGTATTATAGTTATTTATGCACATTTCTTATTCTGATGCTTAACTGTAGTAAAGTCAATTAATAAATATTTTCTAAATTGAATTAAAGTCAATTCTTCCTAGGCAGAGATTGTAGTGGTGTTGGAGAAAATACAGATATTGGGAAAGAGGTACTTGTCAGTGGCAGGTGATATGCTATGCACATAAAATATAGATAAAAAGAAAGAAGTCCCTGTACCCCAGGAGATCCAATCAAATGGGGGAAGAGAGCACACAACAATGAACTGAAAAGTGAAGCATAAACTTGGAGTGGGCTCCGGCTCCAGCCACTTCCAATACCTATAAAAAATGACTCTAAACAAATTTTAAAGCTACAGAACCCACAAAGAGACAGAGAGAAACAAATCTCCCACTGAAGGCAGCCTAGCAGGCCAACAGGAAAGGTTTATCATAGCACGCTGGGAACTGAACACAGTCCCATGTGAGCCACAGTTATGGCCCTAGGGTGTCCCAGATGGGCCAGAGCAGACTTCAGGAGAGTGAATCACCAGTAGCTGTGATAGTTTCTAGACTTCTCAACCCATAAACACCACAGAGAGAATAAAAGGTCAGTGGGGAACTCTCTTGGAAGGGTGAAGGAAGAGAACCATCTGGCCCTTGCCCCCAGGGTGAGAAGTGGTGGAGTCACAGCAGATGCATGGCTGCTTTCAGAGTTCCTGGCCTGCAGATAGTAGGGGGACCAAGAGACCATTCAGAGTAATTGCTCTTGCTTTTACCTGCTCAGATCTAGATGTGGTCTTACGTAGTAGTCCTCGGATGTGTTGCCAGTGTGCCAGAGCTTGTGGGGGGTGAAGGAAGGGTACCCAACTAATAGCTCCAGCAGCTGTGAAAACCCCAGCAATTTGGGACATAGCTCTCTCCATTCTGAAAGCAGAGTGCTTCCATGGCAAAAATCTCAAAAGTCAAGTAATTGGCTGGCAATATGAGCAAGAAGAGAAAGCACAATCAGACCATACAATTCTTTTTTGGAGCAAAAAGGATCAAAACATGGAAGTGGAGAAGGACAACAAAGTCAGAACTCCTGCATCAAAACCTTCCAAGAAAAATATGAACTGATAACAGGCCATGGAATAGCTCAAGAAGGATTTTGAAAATCAAGTAAGAGGAGGTGGAACCAAGGTGGCAGAATGGAGGGAGGATCTCTTCTAAGCTCCTCCATAAATTGTCACAAAACTTTAAAAAGTGAATCTAAGCAGATTTTAGAGTGACAGAACCCATTGGAAGACAGAGCATGGCAGATTCCCAGCACAGAAAAGTGCCCACCTATGTCTGGGCAGGGGGGGAGCACAGAGCATGCTGGGGATGCACCAACTTGGACTTGAGGGCAGACTACAGCAAAGTTAGAAGGAGCCCCAGTCAGCAGACTCACCCACCCCAATGGCAATTCACAACCCTTTCACTATAGGATGGAGGATTGTTTGGAGTTGGTTAAGAGAAAGTTCAGGGTCCACAGTAACAACAGGAGCTTCTCCTGGGGCTACCAGACCATAGCCTGCATATTTAAAAATCACCTACCTGATTTTCCAGGAGCCAAGATGGTGTAGTAAACCCTAGCTGCTCTAATCCCCCTCCCTGACGCAGAAAATTCAGAGATATATGTCCCACCCAGAGTAAAATCTTGAATTAATGGAAATGCTTTCAGGCTTGGGAGATCTAGAAGAAGTGTATAACTGAAGCCATACAGAGTCTGAAGTGAAGGGTAGGTGGTGTCTCAACAAGCCCCACCTCAGTGAACATGCAGGAGCCCACAAAGCTCAGGGAGGTGGAGCCAGCAAGATCTAACAACACAAGCCCAGGTGTGCCTTAACACCACCAGGTATATCTGCAGACACCAGTGCTTCTGGCAGCTAGCTGCTGAACCTGCCTGAGTTGTAGCCCAGAGGCATAGAGGTGGAAACCTGAAGTAGTCAGACCACCCCTCCACCACAGGTTACTCTATGAGACTCAGGGTAACTCATGGGAAACACTGAGAGTCCTGGGCTTGGTCTCAGTCTAGACACCCAGAGGCAACAGCACACAAAGTTAACAATAAAACCCTACTTCCCAACCTGAGAACATGGTACATCTGTACTCCAAAAGCAGACATCCACTGTAAATCTTCAGGACATAGGCAATCACAATGTGCAAGAAGGAATCTGTAAAATCAAGATTGTTATGGTCCTATTATAATGAGCAAGAACAACCAAATTCAGAATACAACATGGACTCTATACTCACACCTGAGACCACAGAAGAAAATATGAACTGGTCTCAAGCCCAAAAAGTAAGATTTTAAAAACCAAATTAGAAGATAAATTTCAATCTATAGTGACCAAATTGGAAAAAAAATCTCACTGAAGAAAACAAATCCTTAAAAAGTGAAATTGGTGAACTGGGACAGAAGATGCCAAATCTAACTGGAGAAAATACCTCCCTAAAAATTAAAAATGAACATATTGCAAAAGGAGCTTTAAAAACTGAGGAAAATAATTCACTAAAAAATTAGTATCAGTCAAATTGAAGCTAAGGACTTTATGATGCATCAAGAGTCAGTCAAACAAAACATAAAGATTGAATAATTAGAAGAAAGTGTAAAATATCTCACTGGGAAAACAACAACAACAACAACTGAACTAGAGAATAGAAAAAAAGCAGCCTGGACAATATGCTCCAAGAGATTATCAAAGAAAACTTTTCCGACATCCTAGAATGAGAGTAAAATAGTTTTTGAAAGAATTCACCAGACTCATCCTGAAAGATATCCACAATTGAAAACTCCAAGAAATGTAGTAGTCAAATTCCAGAATTACAAGGTCAAAGAGAAAATATTAAAAGCAGCCAAAAAGAAACAAGTCAAACATCATGGAACTAGTCAGGATTACACAGGACCTAGCATCTTCTATATTAAAAGATGACAGGGACTGGAATTTGGTATTTTTTAAGACAAAAGAGCTAGAACTGCAACCAAGAATAAGCTACCTGGCAAAACTAAGCATAATCTTTCAGGCAAGGGGATGGTCATTTGATGAAATAAGGGACTTCCAGACTTTCCCCATGAAAAAGCCAGAGCTCAATGGAAATTTTGATCTCCAATTAAAAGACACAAAAAAGACATAATAAGGTAAACAAGGAAAACACACACACACACACACACAACTTGGGATTCTATAGGAGCAAACTGTTTACATCTCTATATGAAGAGCTGATACCTGTCAATATTGAAATTTATATAATTATCACGACATTTAAAATACATAGATGGGGGTGTGGGTATAACCGAACAAATCTGATGATAAAAAAAAACTTATTAAAGGATGCAAAGGGATTGTAATGGGAGAAAAGGAAAGGATGAGGCAGAAAAAGCTAAACTATCCACACAAAGGGGCATCAAAACATACTTTAGAAGAGGGGAAGAAGGGGGGAGGTGAACGTCATATGAACTTTACTCTCATTGGTTCTGGTTAAAAGAGGGATCATCATAATCAGTTAAATTTAGGATTCTAATATGAAAAGGCACTAAAACTCATGAAAATAGAAGGAAAGGAGGGAGAGAAAGAAGCACTGTATAAAATTTACTCTCATCAGTTTTTGTTCAAGGAGTGAATGACATACTCCATTAAACATAAAAATCCATCATGCCCTACAGGCAGCAGGAGTGATAATGGGAGGGGTAAAGGGGGGGGGGGTTGAAATGAGGGAAATAGTAGTAGGGGAAAGTGTAGGTAAAGCGAGGAGCTCAGGGAGGGAATACTGAGGGAAGTGTTGGTCAAAAGGAAAACTCTTAAGGAGGGGAAGGGAGAAGGAAGAAACAAAGACATAAAAAGGGGAGGAAATAGGATGGAGGGAAAGACACAGAAAGTTATAACTGTGTATGTGAATGGAATGAACTCTCCCATAAAACAGAGGCAGATAGCAGAATGCATTAAATACACAATCCTATCATATACTGTCTACAAGAAACATTTGAAACGGGTATATACAGGGTAAAGATACAAGTCTAGAGTAGAATATATTATGCTTCAGCTAAAGTAAAAAAAAAAAGCAGGGGTAGCAATCCTTATCTCAGATAAAACAAAAGCAAAAATAGATTAAAAGACATAAGGAAGGGAACTATATCCTGATAAAAGGCACTATTAAGAATGAAGCAATAGCATTATTCAACATATATGCACCAAGTGGTATAGCATGCAAATTCCTTGAGGAGAAGCCAAGAGAATTAGAGGAAGAAATAGATAGCAAAACTATACTAGTGGGGGACCTCAATCTCCCCCTCTATGAACCTGATAAATCTAAACTCAAAATAAACAAGAAAGAAGTTAAGGAGGTGACAAGAATTTTAGAGAGCCTAGACATAATAGATTTCTGGAGAAAACTGAATGGAGATAAAAAGGATTGCACATTCTTCTCAGTAGTACATGGCACATACACAAAAATAAACCATGTACTAGAGCATAAAATCCACACAATTCAGTGCAGAACGGCAGAAATATTAAATGCATCATTCTCAGATCATGATGCAATAAAATCATAAGAAATATAGGGCCATGGAAAGATAGACTAAAAACTAATTGGAAACAAAATAATTTAATCCTAAAGAATGAGTGGGAAAACAAGAAATTATAGAAGAAATCAATAAATTCATTCAAGAGGATTACAATAATAAGACAACATACCAAAAACTTGTGGGATACAACAAAGGCAGTTCTTAGGGGAAGTTTTATATCCATGAATGCATACATGAATAAATCAGACAAAACAGAGGTCAATGAATTGGTCATGCAATTGAAAAAAAAAACTAGAAAAATAGCAAATTGAAAATCCCCAATTAAATACTAAATTAGAAATAATGAAAACCAAAAGAGAGATTAATAAAACTGAATTTAAGGAAACTATTGAATTAATAAATAAAACTATGAGCTGGTTTTATGAAAAAAAAAACCAATAAAATTGATAGCCCTTTAGTCAATAAGATAACAAAAAGAAGAAAACCAAGCTATGAGAATCAAAAAATGAAAAGGGTGAGGGACAGAGTCAAGATGGAGGAGTAGAAGCATGATCTCCCTGCTGCTCTGACTTCCACCTTCCCCAATCCATGTAAAAAGGGGACTCTAAACAAACTTTGGAGCGGCAAAACCCACAAAATGACACAGAGAAGCTAACCCCCTGCTAAGGATAGCACAGCAGGCCAGCAGGAATTGGCCAGAGCAGTGCTCTGGGAGTGGAGCCCAGCCCCACTCCAAGGTTTTAACCCCAGGGTAGGCCTGACCAGCTTCCAGCTGCAGGTACTCCAGATCAGCAGCAGCTGTGGCCATTTCCAGATTTATCAACACATAGTTGGGAAGGATAAAGTTAGAGACAGGGCAGTCCGGACTTTGGGACCCAGTAAATGGGAGTGCATGGGTTTTATCCCTGGGAGGAGAAGCCGCTGAGACTCCAGCACAGCCATACAGTGCCATGTGAGAACTTCAGCTCCTGACCTGCAGAGAGTAGGGGGACAAAGCTCCAGTCTGAGGGGCAATCGCTCTTGCTTTAACCTTCTTGGATCTGGATTGTAGTCTAGGGTGGAGGTGCTGGGGTGTGGGTACAGCTCCCCAGGGAGTGTGGAGACCTCAGAGAGGGCACCCATCTAATACCTCCAGCAACTGAGAAAACCCCAGGCTTTGGGATGAAAGCTCACCTGTCTGGTGGCAGAGTCCTACTGTGACAAAAAGCCCAGGCTCCAGTGACTGAGGGGCAACATGACCAGGCAAAAGAAACAAAGCAGACAGAAGATTCCAACATTAGACTCCTATTCTGGGGACAAAAAGGAGCAAAGCATGGAAGAGGAGGAAGACAGTGAAGTCAGAATTCCTGCACCAAAAGCTTCAAAGGAAAATATAAGCTAGTTACAGGCCATAGAGGACCTTAAGAAGCAGATAAGAGAAATGGAGGAAAAATTGGGAAGAAAAATGAGAATAATGCAAGAAAATTATGAAAGGAGAGTCAACAGCCTGACTGAGGAAAATAACACCATAAAGAATAGACTAACTCAAATGGCAAAAGAGGCTCAAAAAGGCAATGAGGAGAAGAATGCCTTAAAAAGCCGAATTTGCCAGATGGAAAAAGAATCTCAAAAGCTCACTGAGGACAATCATTGCTTCAGAATTAGATTGGACCAAATGGAAGCTAATTACTTTATGAGAAATCACGATGTTGTTAAACAGATCCAAACAAATGAAAGAATAGAAGGCAATGTGAAATATCTCATGGGAAAAACTACTCACCTGGAAAATAGATGCAGGAGAGATAATTTAAAAATTATTGGTCTACCTGAAAGCCATGATCAAAGTAAGAACCATTCTCCAGGAATTTCTCAAAGAAAACTGCCCTGATGTTTTAGAACCAAAGGGCAAAATAGAGATTGAAAGAATCCAGCAATCACCTCCTGAAAAAAGATCCCAAAAAGAAAACTTCTAGGAATATTATAGCCAGGTTCTGGAATTTACAGATTAAGGAGAAAATATTACAAGCAGCCAGGAAGAAACAATTTGCATATTATCCAATCACAATTAGGATAACCCAGGATCTGTCAGCTTCTACATTGAGGGATAGAAGGGCTTGGAATATGATATTCCAGAGGTCAAAGGAGTTGGGATTAAAACCAAGATTCAACCTACCCAGCAAAACTGAATATCATGTTTCAGGGGAAAATATGGTCATTCAGTGGTATAGAGGACTTTCAAGCATTCTTGTTGAAAAAACCAGAGTTGAATAGAAAATTTGTCATTCAGATAAAAGAAGCATGAGAAGGTAAACAGGGAAAAGAAATCATAAGGAACTTATGAAAGTTGAACTGTTAACATTCCTACATGGAAAAACAGTAGTTGTAACTTATGAAACTTTTCTCAGAAGTTGAAGTAATAGAAATATAGATATGTCTACAAATGAGGGTATATGGGTATATGAATACGTATGTGAATGTGTGTAAATATGTTTACAGGTATACATAGATAGAGGGCACAGGGCCAAATTAATAAGAAGGGATGATGTTTAAAAGGTGAGATTAAGAGGTGAGAGGGTAATATAATGAGAGGATTTGGGGAGAGACAGAATGGGGTATATTATCTCATACAGAAGAGGCAAGGGAAAATGGTTACAATGGAGGGGAAGGATAGGAAGGCAAAAGGGAATGGGTCAACTTATTCCCATTGAATTTGGCTTGAGGAGGGAATGAAATCCACATTAAATAGGGTATCTCACCCTCCAGGATAGTAGGGGGGTGAAGGGGATGAGAGGGGAGATGATGGAAGGGAGGGCAGGCTGCAGGGGAGGGAATTTGGAAGCACTCACTTTTGAAAAGGGACGGGATCAAAGTAGAGAATAGAACAAGTGGGAGGTGGGATAGGAGGGAGGGAAATATAGTTAGTCTTTTACAATATATCTACTATGTTATTGTTTTGCATTAGCCACACTTGTACAACCTATAGTGAACTGCTTATCTGCCCGGTAAGGGAGGGAGACAAGGGAGGAAGGGAATGAATCCAGAATTCAAAGTTTTAAAATCAAATATTCAAATATATATTCAATTATAATTATTATTATTAATAATATTTTACATGTAATTGGGAAAGAAGATATACAGGCACTGGGGCATGGAGATCCACTGGAAAAGTCGAAAGGGATATGGGAGAAAATATGGGAGAGAGTAGATTGGAGGAGAGTATATCCTGTGGGACTACTATTTTGGGGCAGTGGGTAGGGGAAAAATGGGGAGAATTTTTGTAACTCAAAATCTGGTAGAAATGAATGATGTAAATCAGAATTTAATAAAGCATTTGAAAAATAAAAAAATGCAAAAAAAATGTGTTAATGTACCTCCAATGAAGAAGAAATTAAAACAACAAATAGGAATTATTTTGCCAAATTGTATGCACGTAAATTTCACAGTCTTGGTGAAATTGATGAATATTTACAATAATTTGTTTCCCAGAATAACTGGAGAGAAATAAATTATTTAAATAACCCCAGCATCAAAGCATGGAGTAAGAAGAAGACAGCAAAGTCAGACCTCCTACACCAGAAGCTCCCAAGAAAAGAATAAGCTCCTAACAGGCTATAGAGGAGCTTAAGAAGGATTTTGAAAACCAAAAAAAAAAGTAGTGGAGAAAAAGTTGGGAAGAGAAATGAGAATGATGCAAGAAAATTATGAAATTAGAGTCAACAAACTGACTGAAGAAAATAACATCTTAAAAAAATAGACTAACTCAAGTGGCAAAAAAAAAAAAAATGCTCACAAAGCCATTGAGGAGAAGAATGTTTTAAAATGATGAATTTGACAGATGGAAAAAAAAAGAAACTCAAAAGCTCACTTAAGAGAATCATTCCTTCAGAATTAGAATGGAGGAAATGGAAGCTAGTGACTTTATGTGAAATCAAGATGCTATTAAACAGATCCAAACAAATCAAAAAAAGTAGAAGGCAATGTGAAATATCTCATTGGAAACACCACTGACCTAGAAAATAGATCCAGGAGAGATAACTTAAAAATTATTTAACTACCTGAAAGCCACGATCAAAAAAAGAACTTAGAAATCACTCTTCAAGAAGTTCTCAAGAAAAATTGCCCTGATGCTTTAGAAGCAGAGGGCAAAATAGAGGTTGAAAGAATCCATCCAACACCTCCTGAAAAAGATCCCCATAAGAAAACTCCTAGGAATATTATAGCCAGGTTCCAGAGTTCCCAGATCAAGGAGAAAATATTAAAAGCAGCCAGGAAAAAACAATTTGAGTCCCGTGGAAATACAATCAGGATAACACAGGATCTGCCATCTTCTACTCTGTAGGATCGAAGGGCTAGGAGTATGATATATTGCAGGTCAAAGGAGCTAGGATTAAAACAAAGAATCACCTACCAAGCAACACTGAGTATCATATTTTCAGGGAAAATATTGTCGTTCAGTGGAATAATAGAGGACTTTCAAGTATTCTTGACAATAAACCCAGAGTTGAATCCAAAATGTGTCATTCAGATACAAGAAACAAGAGAAGCATGAGAAGGCAAATAGGGAAAAGAAATCACAAGGAACTTATCAAAGTTAACTACTTACATTCCTACATGGAAAAATGTTAATTTTAACTTATGAAATTTTCTCATTGTGAGAGTAGTTGAAGGGAAACGAAATGTATGTACATATATATATATATATATATATATGTATACATAAATATATGTATTTATATAGGACGGTTATGGGCATATGAATGCATATATGAATATGTGTGTATATGTGTACAGGTATACATAGACAGAGGGCACAGGACCAGTTGAATAGGAATGGATGATACTTAAAATCTGAAATTAGGAGATAAGAGAGCAATATAATGAGAGGAGATGGGGAGAGATAGAATTGGGTAAATGATTTCATATAGAAGAGACAAGGGAAAACTTTTACAATGGAGGGGAAGAACAGGAAGACAAAAGGGAATGAGTCAACCTCATTCTCAATGAATTTGGTTTAGGGAGGGAATGACATATACACTAAATAGGGTATCACAACCCTATGGGAGATTTAGGGGGGATGATGGAAGGAAGGGATGGCTGGGGGGGGAGGGAAATTGGAAACACCCACTATTGAAAAGGGACTGGATGAAAGTAGAGAATAGAACAATTGGGGGTGGGATAGGATGGAGGGAAATATAGTCAGTCTTTCACAATATAACCACTATGGAAATGTTTTGCATAGCTACACATGTACAGCCTATATTGAGTTGTTTATCTTCCTAGTAAGCGTGGGTGACGAGGGAGATGGGGAAAGAATCTAGAATTCAAAGGTTTAAAATCAAATTAAAAAAACCATGTATATATATATAATTATTATTTTACATGTAAATGGGAAATAAGATATACAGGCACTGGGGCATAGGGATCCACCACGCCCTAAAGGAAAGTCAGAGGGGGGATGGGGGAAGATATGGGAGAGAGCAGATTGGAGGAGGGGATATTTAGTTTGATTGCTCTTTTGGGGTGGTGGATAGGGGAAAATGGGGAGAAAATTTGTGAGTCAAAACCTTGTGAAAATTAATGATGTAAACTAAAAAAGAAATAAAAAAAGAAATTAATAAAATCTTTCAAATTAAAAAAAATGCTCTAAATCACTATTGATTAGAGAAATGCATATCAAAACAACTCTGAGATACCATGTCTCACCGGCAAGATTGGATAAGATGAAAAAACAGGAAAATGACAAATGCTGGAGAAGATGTGGAAAAATTGGAACATTAATGCGTTGTTGGTGGAGTTGTAAACTGATTCAACCATTTTGGAGAGCAATCTGGAATTATGCCCAAAGGTCTATAAATAATTTCATACCTTTTCATCCAACAATACCACTTCTAGGTTTTTATCCCAAAGAGATCATAGAAGTGGGAAAACCATATGTACAAAAATATGTATAGCAGTTCTTTTTGTGGTGGCAAAGAATTGGAAATTAATGGGATGCCAATCAATTGGGAAATGGCTAAACAAGTTGTGGTATATGAATGTACTGGAATACCATTTTGCTATAAGAAATGAGAAAGAGAAGGAATTAATATTTACCTGGAGAGAATTATACAAACAGATGCTGAGTGAGAAGAGCAGAACTGGGAGACATTTGTACACAATTACAGACACAATGTATGTGTGACAACCAACTTTTATAGACTGGACCCTTCTCAGCAATGCAAGGTTATAAGACAACTCCAAAAGACTCATGATGGAAAAAAGATGTCTACATTCAGAGAAAGAACTAGGAAAAACAGAGTCTGAATGCAGACTGAAGCAAGCTACCTTCTCTCTTCCTCTTTCTTTTTTGGTTTTGTTTCCTCTTTCCCATTGTTCATTTGATGGTTTTCAATCCTTCTTTACAACCTAACTAATGTCTACTGTGAAAGTATTTGCAGATCTTATCCTTTTTTGCATGATGCCATGGGGCAGGGGAAGGAGAGGAAGTGGGAGAAAATTTGAAACTAAAGAAATTGTGAAATTGAATCTTGCAAACTAAAAATAAACAAACAAATTAATAAAGAGAAAAAGAAATACAAAAAAAAAACAAGCAAGAGAAGTAGAGGAAAAATTGGGAAGACAAATGATAATGATGCAAGAAAATCATGAAAAATGAGTCAATAGTCTGCTAAAGGAGACCCCAAAAATACTGAAAAAATAACACCTTAAAAAGTATACTAACTCAAATGGCAAAAGAGTTCCAAGAAGCCAATGAGGAGAATAATGTCTTAAAAAGCCAAATTTGCCAGATTTAAAAGGAATTTCAAAAACTCACTGAAGAGAATAATTCCTTCAAAACTGGACTGGAGCAACTGGAAACTAATGACTTTATTAGAAATCAAGATAATATAAAACAGATCCAAACAAATGAAAAAATAGAAGGCTATGTGAAAGATCTCACTGGTAAAAAACACTGACCTGGAAAATAGATCCTGGGGATATAATTACAAAATTATTGGACTACCTGAAAACCATGATCAAAAAAAAAAAGCCTAGACACCATCTTTCAAGAAATTATCAAGCAAAATTGCCCTGATATTCTGGAAGCAGAGAAAGAATTCACCAATCACCTCTTGAAAAAAAGATCCCCAAAAGAGAACTCCTAGGAATATTATAGCCAAAGTCCAGAGTTCCCAGATCAAGGAGAAAATACTTCAAGCAGTGAGGAAGAAATAATTCGAGTATTGTGGAAAAACAATCAGGATAACACAAGACCTAGCAGCTTCTACATTAAGGGTTTGAAGGGCTTGGAATATTACATTTCACAAGTCAAAGGAGCTAGGATTAAAACCAAGAATCACCTACTCAGCAAAACTGAGTATAATACTTTAGGGGGAAATATAGATATGCAATGAAATAGAGGCCTTTCAATCATTGTTGATAAAAAGATCAGAGCTGAACAGAAAATTTGACTTCCAAATAAAGAAGCAAGAGAAGCATGGAATGTAAACAGGATAAAGAAATCATAAGGAAATTATGATAAGTTCAACTTAAAGTTGAACTATTTACATTCCTACATATAAAAATAATAATCTTAATTCATGAGACTTTTCTCAATATGAGGATAGTTGAAGGGAATATATATGTATATATACATATATGTATATATGTATCTATAGGAGGGTGTATGTGTGTATAAACATATATATATATGACTGAGTGCCTATGTGTGTACATATATACATAGAGGGCACAGAACGATTTGAATATGAAGGGATGATATCTAAAAAATAAAATTAAGAGATGAGATAGGAATATATTGGGAGAATGAGAAAGGGAGAGGTAGTTTAGGGTAAATTATCACATATAAAACATGCAAGAGAACACTTAAAATGGAGGGGAAGACAAGGAAGGTGAAAGGGAATCGGTCAAACTTACTCTCACTGAATTTGATTTATGGAGGGAATAACATACACATTAAAGTGGGTATCTTAGCTTACAGGAAAGCAGGGGAGAAGGGAATAAGAGGGGAGATCATAGAAGGGAGGGCAGATTGGGGGAGAAAGTAGTTAGAAGCAAACACTTTTGAAAAGGGATAGGCTCAAAGTTGAAAATAGAATGGGGTAGGATAGGATGGAGGGAAATATAGTTAGTCTTTCACAATATAACTACTATGGAAATGTTTTGTGTAACTACACATGCACAACCTATCTTGAATTGCTTGTCTTCCCAGTGGGGGTGGGTGAGGAGGGAAGAAGGGAAGGACTGTGGAAATTCAAAGTGTCAAAAACAAATGTTAAAAAAATTATTTTTACATTCAACTGGGAAGTAAGATATATAGGTACTGTAGTATAGAAATCCATCTTGCCCAACTAGAAAGTTAGGGGGGCTGGGGAAAGATATAAGAGAGTACTGATTAGGGGAAGGGGCTCATTATTGTGGGGTGGGTGGTAGGGGAAAGATGGGGAGAAAATTTTGTAACTCAAAATCTGTGGAAATGAATGTTAAAAAACTAAAAATAAATCAGAAAAAAGAAAGCTTCTCACTCTGACATCTGCACTTCAATGATATGGGTTATCATGAATCATGAAAAACAAATAAACAATAATAAACCCATTTACTTTTGATCATTTATTATATATCTGAGCATTTGTTAAACTGGAAACTTCTATATCCATCATATGAGGGTGCCAAGCAAAGTAAAGCATTTCTACTCATAGAAGAAAGAAGGCACCACATTGTTATGAGACTCAGACACATGCCTGGATATCTCTGGAGAATTTCTACCATATTAAAGTGCTGTTCCACTGCAATGATATTTCAGTCATCTTATGGCTCAGTCTGCCAATATATTTTCTTTCTCTTTTTATTAGTAGAATAGATCCTCTCACACTGTAAGTGGCTGTAAACTTTTAAAATATGTCTTTTCTAAAATAGTGGGAAATAACAGTATATTTACTATTCATGTATTCTGGAATGCAAACACTATAACACTGTTGCATTTAATAAGGACAAAGTTCAGAAAGAATAAAAAGGAAGGAAAATTTTACCATTAAAATACTTTTTTTTAGTGGAAGCTATAGAATATTTTTGTAACCAAGATTTAGGTCATCGATGGAATTGCCTTTGAAATTCAGATTAAAAATATGACCTCAAATCTCAGGATTATTACTGTGGAACAATACTGGCAAACTGTGATTATATTTTCCCACAAACCAGATCATTACCCATTCAGAAGGGGCAAATCTGGATGAGAAAGGGTCTCAAAGTGACTCCTTGGAAGGGGACAATAAAATTTAAACTCAATTAAATTTTTCCCTAACTTTATTTTTATTCGGTGATACATTTTGTTAAATTATAATTAGTTCATTTAAAAAAATCTTTTGTTTTTCTGCCTTAATTTTCAAATACATCCATCCTACTCTCCTGTCTGGAAAACTATCCCTTGTGATGAAGACAGAAAAAAAATATTTAGAAAAACAAACAACTCTGCCCTGTCTGATACTATATTTCCCAGCTCATCTGTGTAGTTAATTGTCAACTCTTCTTCAGGAACAAGCCTTGTCATCATACTTGGAAATTTTTCTTTCTTTGATATAGCCATTTACATTATTGCAATAATTATGTAGATCAGTTGGTTCTGATTGCTTTACAGTTAATCTTAATCTTTTTACAATCATCCAAATTCTTCACATTTGTTACGAGTGTACAGTAGATAGAGTATAGGCCTTGAAGTCAGGAAGACTCAAGTTTGAATTCTGCCTCAGACATTAGCTTTGTTAACTTGGGCAAGTATCTTGCCCCTCTCAGTCTCAGTTTTCTCATCTTTAAAAGGGAGGTAATTATAACACCTACCTTACAGGACTGTGTATTTTTCAAACCTTTAAAATACAATGTAAATGCTAGTAAATATTATTATTTCTTATAGAAGTTACTAAGTGGTACAGTGGATAGAGTGTTGGACTTGGAGTCAGGATATACCTGAGTTAAAATTCTGCCTCAGATATTTACTAACTGTGTGATCCTGGGGAAGTCACTTAACCTTTGTCTCATTTTCCTCAAATATAATATGGGGATGATAATAGCACCTCCTTCCCAGGGGTGTTTAAGTACAAAATGAAATAGCATTTGTAATATTTTTTTAAATATTTTAAAATACATTTGTAATATATTTTGCAACCCTTAAAGTGCTTTACAAATGTGATGATGATGCAACAATTGCCCTTGCATTGTAGTCCATTTTGTCATTCTTGAATCTCTGTCATCTATTTTGTTTTCAATTCACAAGAGAAAATGCTGCAAAAAAGTTTCTGAGCCAGGAAAACCTGATTGAGATGGGGAGTGCCTCTTGGGAAGAGAGAGACAATTCAACTTCCTCTCATGTTAATTTCTCAAGTTGTTCTTATTCAGTTGTTTCTGTCGTATCTGGCTCTCCATGATCCCATTTGGGGTTTTCCTGGCAGAGAAGCACTGGAGGAATTTGCCATTTCTTTCTCCAGCTCATTTTATAGATGAGGAAACTTAGGCAAATAGGCTTAAGTGACTTACCCAGGGTCATATAAGTAATAAGTGTCTGAGTTCAGATTTGAACTCATGAAGATGAATTTTCCTGACATTAAGCCCAGCATTCTATCTATTGTACTGCATGTAGTTGATAACTGAAGTAAGTTCATGAAAAGAACACACTAACCACACACAAGGAATTCTTATTTACTGTGGTCAAAATAAATGAATGAAACAAAAAGATATTAATAAGAATGGTGTGTTTACCAGTGAAATTAGTTACTACAAACACACTTGACCAGATGTGGTCTTTGGACAAGGGGACAACCAACAATATCTAACTAAAATGTGATTTTAATAATTTAGATCAAAACCAAGCTACTAAAAAAAAGCTGAATATATGAGAGCTATTGTAATCTGGTACAATTTGTTATTGTAGCTCCCAGGACTTGAAGGTCTTCAATTATTATCCAGATGAAACTTTACCGACTGAACTCTCTCATCTTTAAGAACTACATTAGAAAAAACAATTATTCCTTGCCTTCATTTTTCTCTCCCAACAAAATAATCAGTCACTACTTACGGTCATCTAATTTTCAATTCAGTAAATATTTATTACACACCTCTAATGTAAGGTGTTGTACTAAATGTTGGGGTTTCAAAGATAAAAATATAATAAGCACTGCACATGCATAGATAGGTAAATACATAGTAATTTAAGTAGAGAGAAAGGTGAAGAGTTTAACAAATACTTTAACTGAAAGGTGATACCTGAGCTGAGTCTCAAATGATATGAGAAATTCTGAGAGATGAGGGCAGAGAGTCAGAAGGGAGAGTACTACAGGCATGCATACAGGTAGAAGATGAGGCTCTTCTCCATTTGCCTTTTTTAAGCTTCTGTGATGTTCCAATGTCTCCTTAGAATATATCCAGGCCTTGTGCCATTTGGGGATGCTCTTACTCTTTTCCCCCTGCCTTGCCTTCACTTCCTTTCCTTGATCAGGGATGTTTGGGACCCTTCTAGGCTGATTGACTATTTAAGATGCTTAGATGAGATGGGATGCACCAATTATATCCCTTAGATGAGATGGAAGACCAATAGGCTTTACCTTCTGTCTTGCCACTGCATCCCAATTTTCTCCAGACCTTAACATATGCTTTTTATCTCTATATTGTAGCTTCCTGACACTGTCATCCTACCTACTGAAGCATCCTAAGGATTCCTGGACCTTGTTATATGCCCTGAAATTTAATTTTCATCTATGTGCTGTCTCTTCCAACTCAAGTATAAATTGCTTGATAAAATAATTATTTTTGTTTCCCAACACTTAACACAATACTTCAAACCTAGTAAGTTCTTAATAAATATTTCTTCCTTCCCTCCCTCCCTTCCTTCTTCCCTCCCTTCCTTCCTTCTTTCCTTCCTTTCTCCTTTTCTCCCTCCCTCCCTCCCTCCTTCCTTCCTTTCCTTCCTTCCTTCCTTCCTTCTTCCCTTCCTTCCTTCCTTCCTTCCTTCCTTCCTTCCTTCCTTCCTTCCTTCCTTCCTTCCTTCCTTCCTTCCTTCCTTTCTTCCTTCCTTCCATAGGGAATAACGAGTAGCACCAATTTGATAGATCCTACTGTACATGAGGTAGAATGTTGAATGAGTCTAGGAAGATAGATGATTAACTATGAAGTACTGTACTATCCAGGAAGAACACTAATTTGAGATGCGGTTGGTAATTTAAGACAGTCAATCAATCAATATTTATTAAGCACCTGTTATTTGGCAGGCATTGTATTAAGCATTGAAGATACAAATAAGGGTAAAAAATGGTCCCAGCTCCTAAGGAGCTCACAGTATAATGGGAAAGACAACAAAACAACTATGAACATATAGGTTATACACAATAATATATACAAACATAATTACAGATATTCAACAGAAAGAAGTCATTGGAATTAAAGGGAGGATCAGGAAAGAGCTTTTTGGGGGGACTTATATGAAGGAATAAAGCATTTTTATTTTGTGTTGAGCCAGTAGATGGTCATTGAAGGTCTATTGAACAGTCAATAGCCAATGATAAAGTACCAGTTTGTGCCAGGAACTGTGCCAAGTGCTGGTAGTACAAAGAAAGGCAAATGACAGTCCTTGCCCTCAAGTAACTCACAGTCTAAATGAAAAAGGAGCAAGACATTTAGATACATGCCATAGTAAGATAATTTTCACAGATGGGTAAAGGATATATTGGGAAGAGGAGGGATTAGGAATCATTTAGAAGACTCCTACAATAACCTAAGCAAATGGGGGTAGATGACAGAATTAGAATCTTGAAATACATGGAAAACAAGGGAAATATGTGAGTGACATCATAGAAGTGTATATGAAATAGCTTGGCAACTTATTGCATATGAGTGATGACAGAGAGGAAAAAGACTATACTGTTTCCAACATGATTGAATGGGACTTAATGGTAATTGCATCCATAGAAATAGTGAACTCAGTAGGTATATCAGGTATGGATGGGAAGGTAGGGAAGAATAAAAGTACAGTTTTAGACATTCAACAGAGATGTAAGTAATCTAACAAATAGTGAAAATAAAACTGAAATTCAGAAAAAGGAATAAGGTTAAATACTTAGACATGGTAGTTTTCTGGGTACTAATGGTAGGTGTCAGGCAGAAAACATTTATTAAGAGGATGCTATGACCATATCTAGTCAATACTCTCCTGAGTCTACAAAGAAGTATAAGTAAGATATTTTCTTTTCCTGTCATGGAATTGAGAATCTAGGGTTGAGTAGACAGGGCATGTGCATAAGAATATAAGTGAGAATACATGTAAATGACAGGAACAGTAATACTGTAGCAATTACAAGATAGGTGTCTTCTCTGAGAGCTGAGTTCTTCAAGGAAGGAAGGGTTGGCTTTAGAAAAGTGGAAAGAGGGTAGCATTCTAAGCAGGAAGGTAGGACCTGAACAGAATGGAGGGAAAAAAGGCATGTTTTCAGGTGGCACTTTGTTAACCGATTGAACTACAGTGAAAGTTTATTGTTGTTATTATTTACACTGAATATTAAATAAGAAATAGGAGTTAAAGATAATTCTAAAATGTTGGGTTTGAGGTCAGGTTACTAGTAAAGGTGGTATCATTGACCACTATGAATTCTGGATAGGGCATTTACATCTAGATCAGCTTGAGTTTAAAGCAGATCTATATGAGAGGTAACCTGCCATGGCACATAGAAAGCTGGTATTTGAGTTATGATGATCTGGGTTCAAGTCTTGGCAATCATGCAAACTGTTAAGTGGCTCTGGGAAAGTTATTTAAATTTTCATTTTCCAAGGCCATGCTCTGAGACAATAAGTTGAAGGGAGATATTACATATAAACAAAGAGAGTTATTCCCTTTACCATTGTAAGCATAAGCCTGTCTCCCCTCAATCATTCCAATGAAAAATTCAGGTGACAGTCATAGCTGTTACTGAAGCTTGGGAGAGAAGTGAGACCAGAAGATGAATGTCTGGAAGAAATAGAATTAGGGATTTTTAGAACTTGAAGGGACTTTAGAGATCATGGTCCAATGCCCCCATTTTGTGCATTATAAATGAAAAAAAAAAAAAACGAGGCTTGGAGGAGATAAATTATTTTCCCAAGATCATAGTTAACTTTTGATAGAGAAAGAACACAGATCCGAGCAGGTGGCTTCTTCTATTTCCTGCTTTGGGGCTTGGGGCATGCCACTTAATTACTCTGGGAATTATTTTTTCCCCAGTTATGTAATAAAGGATTTGGTTTAGATAATCACTGAAGTCCCTTAGCGCTCCATAACTTTGTGATCAAGATCTTTTTTCTAGGCTAAATTTCTCTGATTTCTTCTGTCCTTTCTTACTGGATATAAGTTTTGAATACTTTACTACTCTAGTTCCTTCATTGGATGCATGAAAGGTTGTTAATGACCCTCTTAACAATAGCACCAAACCTGAACATACTTTTAATGGTATGGTCTGATTTGGACACCGTAGATCTATCAATGTCACCCAGGTTTGCATTAGGTGTTTATCCCCAGAGGTACAGTATATTGCTATTTCATGTTAATTTTTAGTCAAGTAAAATCCCCAAGTCTTTAAAAAATAAATTGCTTTTAAGTCATTAGCATAACACCAGGCACCAGGGAGGTTGCTACTGATACATTAAATAACACACTGTGGGTATAATTCTTTAACTAGCTACACTTTAGTGCAGTTATTTAACTATATTAATCTCTTTTATTCAACAAACTCTATACTGATAATAAACTCTCACACTTATGCAAGGTTTGTCCTCTCTCAAACCATCCTTTGAATATTGGGCCGTGGTTAAGTCTTAGCGGTTAAAAAGCCTTTTTTGGATTTAAAGTAAATTATAGGAACCTTAAAGGCACATAGTAGATTAGATAATTAAATATGCAAATGGTTAACCAAACAAAACGAAGAATAGATGCTATAACTATCCCTCAAAAAAATGTGCTTCATTTGAAAAATTAAGAGCTTGAGACCCACAGAGGGGGCAATAATTTGACCATGAGAAGATATCTAATTAGTTGCTGAGTGGATACCGTCTCCCAGATGTAATCTTTCCAATATACTGCATGGAGAAGTTGGAGAAAATGTCTAATCCTGTTACTCATCTTTGATGCCATGTCATGCACTACTCTTATGCACTAAAGGAAATAGAACTTTAAACCATGAATGTCCATGTAATGAATGAATATTCAACTGTGCCTTAAGCTAGTCATTGAACAGTTTCTCTCAAGAAAAGTTTGAGTGAAATCTCAAACTTGAAAATAGTGGAGTTGCTATCAATCTGAATGCATTATCAACTCAGCTTCTATTGTTGGTAGAGAAGAAAGTATAATAATACATAGGCTCAAGTTAAAAACAAAAACCGCCCCACCATTGGAAGGCAGAAAATCCTAAAGCATGACACAATTCAGAGTTAAGACTTTGTCTTTAAAGCACTGCAGTTTTAGATAATCTTGGATTAAAGGAAGATTCAACACTGTTTGAAAATTGTTTTCTCCTTCAACATAAGAAAAGATGAGTTTCCAATGTTAAAAAAATCCTAATTAAATCAAAGTTGGCTAATGGGGAGGCAGAAGAGGGAGTAAAGGAGATGTGCCAGACTTTTCTTAAAGAAGGCTTATATGAACTGATGCAGAACAAAGAAAGCAGAAACAAGAGAAATATATGAATAATGATGACAGTAATGCAAATGAAAACATTTGAAAGCTGGTGAACACAGATTAATGACACTGACCAATTGTATCCTAGAGAATGAGTCATGAAATATACATTCCTCCACCTCATAGGGATCTGTATTATATAGTGTTGGAGTGTTATGTACGCTGTACAGATCACTTTCTTTGTCAATCACTTTTACTTAACTATTACGGTTTGTTAAAATGGAGGCCTCAGCAGTGAGAGTCAGGAGGACATATCAGGGAATGAATGATGGGAAGCGAAAAAAGAAATCTTTATTGATATAAAACCTTTTAAATTATTTAAGTTAGTTTATCAAAGGTAGGTGAAATAAATGAGAATGATTTAAAATTACACTTGGAGTATGCCATTTATCTAAAAACAATAAAGTTGAGCTTTCTTTAAAAAAATGTTAGTAAGCAATATGTGAAAGTTTTGGAAATATAGGAAATCGACATGAGAATATCCAAACTAGAAAGTGTAGTAGACTTTGAGTCAGAATGGTCTAAAGGCAAATAAGTCATAAAGTAATCTACCTTCAGAGTTAGCATTTTTTAGCTGAAATAAGCACTACTATTTTAACAGAACCATATGTGCTTTTCACAGCAACTGTAACTTAATCTGTTAATTATCCACAAGTTTCATGCTGCTTGGTATTTAAATCCATACAATTACTCTAATTAAACTGAGTTAGTATGGAGGGAAGAGGCACCATATTCTTAAACATCTTCCAGAATACCTATTTGAGATGTCAACACTCTTGGAAAGTGTATGTGTTAAGGTTTACAATCACTTGGCATGATGCCATTTTTAACTTCATTAAGGCCTGAGTACATGCAAAATTGAGATTTTTTTTTCAGATAATTTCAGCATCCCTCTCCCTTTCCTCCCATTCCCATTCTTAACTAGGAAGTTTTAGACTATTCAAACTTCCTTGTTTATTTTTATTCTTAGTTACCTTCATTAACCTTTGAGATAATCTTTATTGAATCCCTTATCAAAAGTTTCAAAAAGTAACAGCAGAGAAATTAATGGAATCTGATTCTTCAAATATTTCTTTCTTCCTTCATAATAGCTGCATTCTTGAAAGTTGTCTCTAACAGAAAAAAAAATAATTCAAGCCACTGGGTGTTGGAGAGATACATGTCCATTTCCCATCAATCTCTCAAAATCAACTATTACTATTTCCTTAATATATGCCCCACACCTGCAATTTACTTATTTTTGTTGGTATTGCTGCTTTTCTCCCAATCATCCATTCTCAAGACCTGTCTTATCTTTGATTCTTTCCCTTGTTATTCAATAAGCTGACAAGTCTGGTCAAGTTTGTCACTGGCAGATATTCTTCGTTTTTCCTTTCTTTTCTATTCTCATTATCTCCATACTTAATCAGACCTCTATCAACTCTTCTTGGGAGATATTGTATTATCATAGTTAGAATAGCCCACAGGAAAAACAAAAAAGGTCTACAAATGTTGGTGATTAGATGGAGAGGGCAATGAAAAGAGAGATGGATCCTCACTTTGCATCCAAGAAAGTACAAACCAAATGGCCAAGCTATGGTGGCTACAAGCATTTCTATGGACAATCAAAACCACAGTGGTTAGATATGGAGGAAAACTGGTTTGAAGGAGCATATATTGAGGTCAGATGGTCAATATCAACCAGTAGAGTGAGATAAGGAATTTGAAGGTAGAGACTTGTCTTACTCAATGAACTGGAAAATGATATTTTTTGTCGTGGTTGCTTGTAAGTTTATGCTTTGTGCTGAAGTATAGCTGTATCCTAAGCCTAGATCCTTTAGGAATCTCTTCACTTAATCATGTGAGTAAGACTGAGGCCTTCATCTATGGCCTCCCACATTGATCTTTCTGCTTCCACTCTCCCCCTTCTCCAGTCTGACCTTTGTACTAAACAGGTATGACCATGAAATCCATTAAAATCTGTTTAGTCTTTGTTTATTAAATAAATTAGAGTCAATCTACCTTTCAAATCTCTCCATAATCTAGCATTTGTCCACATTTTTTTAGCTTCATGGTATGGTGCTTGCTTCTATGCATTCCAAATTGCACCATTATTTATTTTCAGGTCTCATTTTGACCACTTCTGCTTTTAAAAACTGGACCTGCATGGCATGCTTCTACATTTCTACCATTGAAATCCTTCCTATCTTTCAAAGCTTAGCTCAGGAAATACCATCTCTCCGAAACTGTTTCTGATTCCTATAACTCCCTCTCTTTGACTCCCATATGTCTGTATTTTATTTTTTCTATTAACTTATGTTAAAACATAATTTTCTACATATTTGTGTTAATTTTCCTTCATCAATACCAATTACAAGTTCTGTAGATGAAATAGAGTATAAGGTCCTTGAGGGGAAAGACTGTTCCAGTTTCCATTTTCATCTTATCTTCAATTCCTAACACAGAACTTGTATATAGTAGGCACTTGATAAGTGTTGAAAAAATGCAATGAATCCCTGTGAAAATGCATTGTAAAGGTATCTCTTGTGTGTAACAGTTTATATGAAAGAGAAAGATAGAGGTATTATGATTAAATGATAAAAGGTAACAGTTAAAATTCCTTTATCTTCTAAATTCAAGTTTTATCTGGATTTTATTATAATCTGAAAAAAAGATATTAGAACAAAATAAATAGGAAAAAGAGAAGATTAAACAGATTGAGGCACATGAAGGGACAGTCAGTAATTTTATGTTGTCTTTAGAAGTTTCTTTAACAAAGTAATAAATTTATTTTTAAATTAAATTTATATTGCTAATCTGAGAGGAACTTCATTGTAGTAACAGTTGCATATTTAAAACACCCAAGTAAATCCAGGATCTAATTGATTCAAAAACTTCTCCAATGGTGCATCTATCCATCTTCTGCCACCTTTGTCCATGACTTCTCCTAAGTTTACCAAAGGAGTAGACCTAATGTGCTGAAGGCTTTTCTTTTATTCTCCTGATATCATCTGATTATAACAGTGGGGTACTTTGGCTGTTCACCTTCATTGCATTACTAACCCACATTTTCCTCACATGAATTTCTCTTTTGTTATTATATCTTATAAGCAATAGAAACCAATGAAAAATTTTAGCACAAACATGATAAGATCAGTCCTGTGCCTTTGGAACATCATTTAATCAGTTGTGTCAAGTTTTTGGAGGGAAGAATGATTAGAAGTTAAAAAAAAAATAGCTAGAGTTCTTTAACAAGAATCAAAGTGAAAGCAATAAGGCTGGTGATGTATGGGTGGAAAAGAAGTTGTACCCATTATGATTTGATATAATAGGGTTCCACCACATAGTTTTACATAGATCTTCTACAGGAAATCCACCTAACACCCTGGATACTTACCTTTCCACATTTCAAGATTTTTGATGGGCTCTCAGCCTGTCTCTATACTATTCCATCCTCATTTCACTCAATCAATTGACATCCTTTCTGATCATATATATCTCAGTTAAATCCCTCTATGCTGCTTCTTGAGTGTAAATAATAATTGGAAATAAACTAAGACTCACTGCCCACCTCTGGAGATGTAGCATGGTGGAGTGATAATGGTCCAGTCTTAGAAAAAGGAACACAAGTTTATGTACAATCTCTGATACACACTGGCTATGTAAATCTGAGAAAGTAATTCAAATTCCCAATGTACTCAGTGACTCTCTAATACTACAAGAAGCTCATAATAGGCCACCTGCATTAGTACAGTGAGGTTTTTTCACCTAGTAACTCCTTATGCCAAATTAAATGTAAGGTTCCTATTAATACTTTCTGTTACATTTCATCTCTCTATTGGCCTTTAGATCACCTACAACTTTGACTTCTTGAAGACTATATTACTTTACAGTTCTTTTTATAGAACATGACAGGGACAAAATTGGTATAGAAATAAATGGGTCTTTGCATGTCAACCCAACAACAAAGAGGAAATTATTAGCCAGCTCATCCAGTGACCTAATTGAAAACTCAAATATGTGAAAAGCATCAAGAACAAGAGGTACTTCTTTATCTAAAAGGTCTGGTAAGAGCTGAGCTCTCATATATCCAAGAGGTACCAAGTACCAAGGCATCTAAAAGGCTGATTCACTGTATTATGTCCAAAAACAAAGGAAAGAAAATAAAATATGCTCACGAATGATGGATTCTTACTGACCATACAAAGTGAATAAGGCAGAGTCATTCCTGGGCCTGTAGAGGAAAATAACAGGGATGTCCTTTTCTCAGGCCTCACCTTCTAGACCTCTGCTGTGGTTGACACAATTGACCACCTTCCCTTCCTTGATTGCATGAAGCATGCTGCTGCTCTCTCCAGGTTCTCTTCTGACCATCTTTTAACCACACTTAAGTCTTCTTTAATGCATTTTCATTTATATCCCACTCAGAACTGTAGATCTACCTTAAAGCTATGTCCTGGACCCTGTTTTCTCTCTGTCAAGGGTTCTTAACTTTTTATGATGTTACAGGCCTCTTTGACAGTCTTGAGGATTTCTCAGAATAATGTCTTTAAAGGCATAAAATAAAATGCATAGAACTAGAAAGGAAGCTGGTTCTATTAAAGATGTAATTTATTTTCCCCATCCTAGTTCATAGACATTTCCCTACCCAGGAAATCTGTCCATGGGGGTTCATGGAATCCAGGTTAAAAATCTCTATTCTACACTGTTTCTCCAAGAATATATTAGCTTCCATGGAGTTAAATATCATTCCTGTGCAGATGATTCACAGAACAATATATCTAGCTCAGTTTTTTTCTTCCTACATCACCAGCTACATATCAGATATTTCAAAATCTATGTCACAGAGATATCTCAAACTCAACAAATCCAAAATTAAATTCATTATCTTTTCCCTAAAGTTCTCTCCTATGCCAAACTTTCATATCTCTATAGAGCATAGCATCTAGTACCATTCTTCCATTCTCTCAGTTCTGTGGACCTGGCACTATTGAAGATTTCCCTCACACCACATATCCAGTGAGTTTCCAGATCTTGTCTTTCCCTCTCTACAACATCCCTTGTATCTGACCCTTTCTCTTTGTACAGATGTAACCTCAGCTAAACTCTGGACTATTACAATGGCCTCCCAACTGATCACCTGACACCAAATCACTGCACACATCAATATATCGTTCACATGCTGCCACTGTGATTTTCCTTAAGCACATTTCTTAAACAACCATGTAACTTCTTTATTCAGTACACTGCAATGGTTCCCTCTTGCCTCTGGGATACAATGTAATTTTAAGGTCCACAATTTGGCCCTGACATATCTTCACAAGCTCATAATATATAATTTCCTTTCCTCTACTGACCCTCTTTCTTTTCCTTACATATGGAAGTCTATTTTCTATCTCTATACTTCTGCATCGCTTGTCTTCCATTTATGGAATGAAATTTCTTTTCACCTCTGACTCATAGATTGCTCACACTATATGAAGAACAGCCTGTCTGGTGTTCAGAGAGCAAGAAGCAGCATAGAATAATGGTTATGGGACATTTAGTTTGGGATGTCCTATAAGTTACTGGAGGTGCTGTTCTGAGCCTTGGGCAGACACTGGAGATGGATTTATAAAACTGACAGTTAGGGGCGGCCAGGTAGCACTGCGAGTAAGAGCACCAGCCCCAGTGTTGGGATGACCTGGGGATCGAATCCGGGCTCCGACACTTAGCACCACACCCAGAAACACCTGGCCGTGTAACCTTGAGCAAGTTACTTAACCCCTATTGCTAAAAAAAAAAATTATAAAAAAAAACTGACAGTTATCTGCATAGAGAAGATGGAAGCTGATGAAGTCAACAAGTGAGAGAGAAGATAGAGAAGAGTTTCTTTAGTAGTGCTGTTGTATATAATGGGAGTAGCCTAAGGGATATCATGATGAGAGAAAAGAGATTGTATGTATACATACATGCATAATAAATACATACATGTGTACATGTATATATTTACATGCATGTGTATATGCGTGCACATATATAATACACACGTGTGTAGGGGTAGATAATTAAACACACACAAACTTTTGCCCTCCTCTCATTAGACTGTAAATCCCCTAAGAAATGCGTTACTTCATCTTTTTTTCTTTGTATCCCTAATACCTATTACAATGCTTAGCAAAGAACAGTTACTTAATGTTTGTTGATTGCTTTGTTGGTAAAGCTTGCAGTCTACTTATAGCCATCGTAAATTTTTTATTGTTTTTTTGGATTGCTTATGATCTTAGCTTCCTTGACATTATTGTATTCCATGGTTAATAACTGTATAACATCACTAAGAGGAATGGATGAGTTTTTTGTGGCAACAAGCAGTTTGGAATTACAGGAAATACTGCACAATCCCCCAAATGCATTCTAGTTCTGTCTCCAACTCTTGCTCAATTACAGTCCTTGCTTATTATTCACCTGCAACCCTAGACTAAACCCAAAGGATGATTAAGTAAATTAACACAATGCCCATCCAGCTGCATAGCCTAAGTGCTATGAACTCATAAAGCAAAATTATATATATATATATATATATATATATATAAATTTACTAATATAGATAAATTGTATGATGGGTTTGTTTGCTCTCACATCCCTTTTTATCCTTGGAACCATAAAGAAGTAAAGTTTAAAAATCACGTTACCTAATTTTGGAAAACAAGATTAGTGGTAGTTGATATCACCAATTAATAAGCATTTATGAATCATTTTGTATGTTCTGGACACTGTTCTAGATGATAAAGATAAAAATATGAAGAATGAAATGGCCCCTACTTGCAATCAAATCACATTTTTGCCATTCTTCACATAAGACACGCTGCCTCCCTTCTCCATGTGATTGTTCTCATGATTTCTGGAACACCAACCCTCTTTATCTCCTGATCTTAATTTTTCAGCATTCCTTCAAATTTCATTTCAAATTTTGTCTTCTGACAAAGGTCTGTCCTTGTAGTCCCAACTGGTAGCAGCTATTCCTCCCAGATTAACTATATTCTCTGGTTATTTTACATGTACCTATATATATATATATATATATATATATATATATATATATATATATATGTGTGTGTGTGTGTGTGTGTGTGTGTGTGTGTGCTTTCCATTATTAGAACACTAAATCCTTGAGGTTAGGGATAATTTTTATGTTTCCTTGTATCCCTCCACCTCTTGGTACAGTGCCTAGAACATAGTAGGTACTTGATAACTGTGTTTTCATAGATTAGTTCTAATCAACTAGACAACAGGAAGATATATAATTTATATTCAGAAAGAAAACAATATAGTAAGACTTGTACCAAACATCTTGGTAACCTTAAGAAAGTCACTTAATTTTTCAGGCTTGGCTTCCTCACCTGTAAAATGCAGAGAAGAATAGTACACACGTCTCAGGTTGTTGTGAGATCCAATGAGAGAACATATGTAAAGTACTTTGCAAATCTAAGTGTTATAAAACTCTCCTCCTCTTCTTTTTTCCTCCTTGTGATAGTAATGGAATATAAAGATTCACCTGTATTGGCTTGGTTTTCAAATTGATTGTTTTAAAACCCAGAGCTTGTTAATCATCACCTGTGGACTTGTTGATGTGAAAAGAAAGTCCTGAACTGGGAGGAGCTGGTGACGTAGATTGGGAGAGACAAGAGAGAGGCAGAAGAACTTTTTTGGAAGCAGCACCTCGTGGAGGCAGAGAGAGACTGTGAGAGAAATGCTGGGGGCCACTTTGAATTGCCCTGGACTTTTGAGACCTGCCCCCTGAGCTGCCAAGGACTGAGGAGACATGGCTGTTTTGCTGGTACTTTGTCTGTCTGTTTTGATGTTGTTTTGCCAGATTTGTCCACTGGTGAAAGACAGTCCTGTTATTGAAGAAGTCCTGGAACCTAGCTTTTGGTTAAGAAGCCCTGAGACTGTCCTGCAGACAGAGAGTGAATACTGTCCACTGGTGAAGGACAGTGCTGTTGTTGCAGGGGTCTGGGAACCTTTCT
>NW_027187347.1:5519481-5521006 GCF_028583685.1 Petaurus breviceps papuanus
ACTGGTGAAGGACAGTGCTGTTGTTGCAGGGGTCTGGGAACCTTTCTGTTGGTTCAGAAGCCCTGAAGAAGGATTTTCTTGTTGTATGTTTACAGAAATCCTGGGAGAGGGTTTTGCTAATGTTGTCAGGGGTTCTAGGACTGTTCTACAGACAGAGGATGAATTAATGAAGGGACTGGCAATGTATCTTGTGGCCTTGCTAAGCCTTGTCTCCCTAGGAACTAAGATTGCTGAGAACTTGCCTCCTGTCAAGATGAAGAAAAGACCTCCATTTGGGTATTAAGTGCTGTGCTTAAACTTGATGTAACTCTGGGGTAGATTCAATTGTCATCCAGGGTTGGGGAACTTTTGACCTTTTTGTGCTCTGTGATTGAACAAATGAAGGTACTTTACTTATGATTGGAAACTAATCTCCATTTGAGAAGAGGGGTTTTGTGGTGGACTAAATGAAGGTACAGCCTAGGGGTGGAGTAGTATTTAGAACAGTGACTTTGTAATTGATTGAAAGAATGGAAGGTCCTGGGGTGGGATAGTACTTGGAGATTATTTAATCACACTTAGTAAATACTGTATTTAGAATGATGTCATATTTTGATCTTCTCTGTTCTTGGTTTGTCACTGAATAAAATGGAGAGCACCTATGCTGGTATTCTGAACCTTGGGAAGTTGCCTTTCCTTGGCATTACATTACACTCCTGCAAAGTAATTAAATACAAAACAGCCTGAGAGGAAGGGTATTGGTTCTTGTGGAAATCAGTAAAGGCTTCAGGGAGAAGGTAGTTCCTGAGCTATAATTTGAAAGAAGAGGTTAGAGAAGAAGATGAATTTCATTTTGGATAAGGAAGATAGTCATTTCAAAGGCAGCAAAATGGGCGATTATTATTGGGTATGAGAAATAAAGAGAAGACCACTTGACCTAGATAATAAAGAATGCGTAGGAGAGCATAAAGTTCAGTAAAACTAGAAAGATAAATTGGGGCTGGTAATATAGGGTTGTAATAGCTAAGCAGAAGAGCTTATAACTTATCCTGGAGGCCATTAGGATTGATTGAGTAAGAAAACAACATGGTCAAGTATATACTTCAGAAAAATCTTCAAGTCAAAGGGACTACCCACAAGGAAAGTTTCTGTGATTCAAGTAAAAAGATTAGAGATTTTTGGCAGAAAGGGATCATAGAAGTGACCTTATCCAACCCTTATTTTACCAATGATAAAACTGAAGGCCAAAGTGATTTAGTGACATGCCCCAAATAACACAGGTATAGTAGCATTTTAGTATACAGTATATATACACACACATATATATACATATATATAGCATATAGTAGAAGAAGTAGCATTTTAACATGTTCTCATTCCATAATTTTTTTTTCAAGTTTAACATAATATATTCTAGCAATATGGTTTCATGTTTTTTTATGTATGCATATGTGTTTATAAAATGATTAAATAGGAGAGAGAAAGAAAGAGAAAGAGGCAGAGAGAGAGAGAGAGAGAGAGAGAGAGAGAGAGAGAGAGAGAGAGA